>NC_142931.1:123023631-123088631 GCF_046866305.1 Octopus bimaculoides
GTAATTCTTTGAAACACATGTCGGAATAAAAGTATGCAGTTATAACATGCGTTTACTCCATTCTTTAAATTTATATATACTCAAATACCCAAAATATCAAGGAGTTTCTGCCTCACAAACAGGAGTTACACTACAGTTATTTTGCAATCTTTGCTACCCTGGTTTCTATTAACCCATTTATTTTATCCAAATTATTCTTAATTAGGAGAAAATAAATACATATAATTAAATATATATATATATATATATATATGTATATGTATGTATGTATGTATGTATATATATATATGTAGGCACAGGAGTGGCTGTGTGGTAAGAAGCTTGCTTCCTCACATGGTTCCGGGTTCAGTCTCACTGCACGGTACCATTCAACTCATGTGGTACCCAAACATCGTAGCGATTTGTGTACCCAAGCTTTACCAGGTGTTCATGAACGATGGATTTTGATAGGTTAAGGCTTTCTGTCAATTCTTGGGTTGTGCAATGTGGGTTATTCTCAATTAATGACTTGATTTGGGCATCGTCTGTAGTGGATGGTCTGCCTGATCTGGAACCTTGCAAACCACTTCCGTACAGTTCTTTCGGAAAAAGAAACATCACTGTAAACTGCACATATTTCTTTGGTTGCTTTACAGAAAAAGAAAAGCATCAAGTGCTGAAAATGAACTTTCTTATCTTCCATTTTAAAGGGTTACAGAATTAACACAGGTTATAGGAACATAAACATTCTTCCATGAAAGGATAGCTTAAACTGTGCTCTAAATGGAGGTGTATTTTATGGACTCAACCATGTTCTAAAATAAGTCGAAATGCTACTATAAATCAGCACGAACTTTCCGGACAATATATATATCATCATCATCGTCATTTAACGTCCGCTTTCCATGCGAGCATGGGTTGGACGATTTATATATATATGTATAAGCTGTGCTTGAGAAGACCCATCAAGCCAAGTGAAATCATAGTCATGGTCGATGCTGGTGTCATGTAATTGGCACGTAAAAAGCACCATTTGAACATTGGACCTCATGGAGGCAATGTGGCCAATGCTGGTGTTATGTAACATGCACCTGTGCTGGTGGCATGTAAAGAGCACCATTCGAGTGCCAGGCCTCACGGAGACAATGTCACCAACACCAGTGTCACATAACTGATATTCGTGCTTGTGGCACATAAAGGCAATCATTACACTCTTGGAGTGGTTGGTGTTAGGAAGCACATCCAGCCATAGAGACCATGCCAAATCAGACTGGAGTCTGGTGCAGCCCCTCAGCTTACCAGCCATGGTTAAACCATCCAACCCATACCAGCATGGACAACAGACATTAAATAAGGATGATGATATATGTATATATATTGTGTATGTGTGTAAAAGACTATAATGGCCTTATTTTTCAACTGATTGTGCTGAAATTTTACACATAGATAAAAGACGTCACAGTAGGTGCATCAGTTAAATTTCATAGCATAATCGTTAGTTTCAAAGTTAAATTTGCCCTTTTTTAGTCAAAATCTTGATGGAAAATCCAATTTCAATAGCGCTTATTGGCTATCATTCCGCAAATCACATATGAACAGTTGCTATGTTCATCCAATCAGTATCAGAGCATTAATTACATTAAGCTTTCTAAGCAATTTCATGAAAGAACATATGTGATTGCAGTAAAAATCAATATCATTCTAGAATGAACTGTACTTGAACATGTGCATCCAGGCATGTCATTCTGTGTTCAATAAATAAACTGACACAAAAGAGTAAGAAGACAAGGCAATTATTTTGAATAAGTAAAAATGAAATAAAATATTAACTTTAATGAATAAATGACACTAATTGGCTATCAATCAACTGCGTGAATATTTTCTCACAACAAAATTCAATTGACAGTAGAAAACAACAAATTGATTGGTAATTGAATGTGGAAATTTGGGTGACAAATATCTCAAACTTAAACTAACAGTTTCTTATAAAAAACAAAAAATGAGCAGTATTCTTCAACTTTTGTGTGATTCACTTGATTTGGCACATACATGCCCATTGTTTATTCTTTAATACCATTTCATGAAGAAGGAATATTAATATCAACATTTCAAATTATGAGTTATTTTTCATCAGTAAGCATAATTGAATGATATTTTGGCAAATTCTTCTTATCATTTTTACGAATTTTACAGATCAAATTCATCAGTTACCTTCTAAAAAAAAGCACTATTCGGTTGGTTCTAGTAGCTTATTCATCCACAAGGTTTGCTACTTTATCGGTCAACATCACATATTGTCAAACCCTATATCCCATTTGAAGTTTTCCAGTTACATGGACTTAAATAACTTTATTTATAAAGAATTTTCATTACTTTCAAATTAATATAAGGTAATTTTAATGCTAACATCCTTTTTTACCAAAGGAAGCCCAGTTTTGGCTGTCTTTCATTTTGAAAGAAGTCCTAGAAACCGTTTCGATTTGCACAATCTTGTTATTTAAATTTTGCACTTACTTTTGATATTTTTTAGAAATATCCTTTACCTTCTGCTACCTGTCAGTGCATTGGTGCTTGCATCAATAGTTTACATTTTATCACCATTGCACTTTTGATTGATAGAATATCGATTTTCTGGGAATACATTTTGTCCAAATGTGCTTGTATATGGATCTAGTTTTTTTCATTTGCAACATATGCATTTTTTAAAAGACAGTAAAAAATCTGACAATCAGCTATAATAATATAGTTTTCCAGTCTAATTGCTATGAAGGTTTGATGTTGTGGAGAAAAAAAATTGGAGGTAAAAGTTACAGAGGTTTAAAAATTGAAGAAATTGTATTTTTAGCCAATAGCAAGACAGAAATTTTCTGTTTAGCAGAGCAGTATCGACTTTAAGGTTGTACTCTGTGAAATTTATAGTTTAGTGTCTGTGAAATGACCTCTTCATTATAAGTTTCAATAAACAGAAATGCCTAATAAAATCAATATGCATCATCTTACCGTTTCTTTTGTCTCTTCATTGATTGTATGTTATTATTTTTATAAAATTTGTCATATTAACATATTTGTTTGCATGTGTTTAGTTCATGCGTATTTCAGTATTATGTATACCTGTCATGTATCTGTGTACATCATTAATATATAAGTGTGCGTGTGTGTGTGTGTGTAAGAAGACAAGGCAATTATTTGTGTGTGTGTGTGTGATGCAGCATGGAAATTTGTCAGCGAACAGGTTGTGGTCTCAAAGCGACGAAAATATTTTGGCAAATTAGATTTAAATGTTGAAGTGAATCTAACAGTTTTTGTGCGTTTTGAAAATTATAATTGATAAATATAAATTTTTTTATTAAAACAAAACACACGGGTGATGTAAATCTCGTGGTGTGAAGAATCAATACAACATGCAGTTGACATGGTAACAAGCTGTTAATGCCTCACTGCCTGTTGATTGGCTAAAATTACCCAAATTTCCCAACTTTAATTCCAAATAACATCAGATTCTTTAATTTACAAGATAAAGCAATTGGTTGATCGTAATCAAAAATTCAGATTGTAATCAAAATTCAGAGTTGCATCTATACACCAAAATTGAAAACAATCTGAGCAAAACTAAATGGGGGGCTCATTTTGTGAATGAAAAAGACTAGATTCTAGATGTGAATGCTCATCCACATACCATTTGGTGCTTACAATACCATTGCAAATAATTGTGCGCTTTAGCGCTGTGGGAATTATTTGTGTCGAAATACCATATTTAGTGCTTGTAAACAGCAACAAGGTAAATTTAATTGATTTTTTAAAGATTCATTCAATTACAGTTTTTCGATAGGATGCCTTGAAAATGCAAGTCACATTAACAAAATCAACAAAAGATGCTTCCGTTTTGCATGAATGAATAAGCATTACATTTGACAGAGTAATTTGAATGCTAAAAAGTTAAAGTTGTTGAACTGTATCTGGTAGATCCTGTCTTGTCTCATAGTCAGCTTTATATTAGTACTTCAAAACCAAGAATGTTGCATGTCCAGACACTTTACAATGGCCAAGTAAGTGAATAAAACAATTTTGCTGTAATTCCTAATTGAATGACAATAAACATAAATACTAATTCATTTGTCATATCAATTTGTAATGTGAGCCAAAATCTCCGTATTACTGCAGTGTTACTGCAATAACACCAGAGCTTTGCTGAGTGCCCTCTGATTGTATGTTAAATAAGTATGTTTTATAATACTCTTAGTGTATATAGATATAAGTCCCCTGGACATTACTGTTCTGAGTCCAAGGACTCATAGGGCCAGTTACCTGGTATTGAAGGTGTATTAGTGACCAAGATTGCAACATTCCCCTTGAACGGTATGCCATTCCATCGCAGGGTTACCTATTTACAGCAGAGTGAACTAGAACAACATAAAATGAAGTGCTTTGCTCAAGAATACAACGTGCCGCCAGTCTGGGAATCGAAACCACAGCCTTACGTGAGTGCAACACCCTAACCACTAAGCCACGCTCCTTCACGCTAACATGTATGCATAATCATTTCCACTACAAACACAAGGCCCGAGATTCTGGGCGAGGGCGGGGTAAGGCTCGTCGGTTATATCGACCTCAGTTCTCAGCTTGTATTTATTCCATCAACCCCGAAAGGACTAAAGTAGTACTCGGCAGAATTTGAACCGAGAACATAAATACATCCTCAGTTCAAATTCATACAGAAATGCCGTAAAGTATTTTGTCCAACGTGCTAACGCTTCTACCAACTCGCCACCTTCTGCGATGTACGCATAAAGCCGAAAAATATTGTCTGAAATGAAAATCAGATGAGCGAACGTTTCGTAATTCTCTCCCCTTTATAAGATAACTCTTCCCGTGTTGGCAGCCATCTCTTTGATTCACTCAAATCCTCAGCATGGCAGAACTTTTGTTAGATTCCAATATTCGAGTTTGGGTCTTTTTACCCATTGTTGTTATTACTTTTCTAGTTGGTATCATAAGACATTACGTCACTATATTACTTTCTTCAGAAAAAAAGTCAGAACTACAGCAGGTAGCAGACAGGTAAATGGAGATTCTTTTTTTTTTAATCATTATCTTTTGTTATAAACATTATCTCTCTTTTTCTTTTCTTATTACTGTGTTTTATTATTAATTCATATTTGTCGACGTAATATTTTTGTAATTATATTTTATATTTAGTCACGCCTTAATTCGGAGCCGAATACTACGAGAAAATGGCAAATACATTCCCAAACATGTAAGTATATCTATATATAGCATTTGATTGATCTATGTTGTATAGGACCTGTTTAGCTTTATCCTTAAACTACATAAATCTTCTGTCGTTCCTGTAGCATATTGTGTAGTATTTATATAATAATATCTGTTTTGTGTCTGTATTGGTTTAAGAATAATCGTTATTGGTTTTTTTTTTATCCGTCTAAAAAATATTCCGTTTACTTTTGGCACCTAACTTATATTCGTATAACAGAACCAGATCTCTGCGTGATCACTCATGCTGATTGAAATAACATAAAATTTCCTTCAGATCACGCCCTATCATCTTTAAAAAAGGGCAGGACACACCCGATATTTAATAATAGATGGAGCCGCTCTAACAGCAGGTTTGCGGTTCAAGGCTGACCTGTGCCTCTCTCTCTCTCTCTCTCACACACACACACATATATACACACATTGATGAAAAAATACATATTGAGGAATATATATATATATAGAACCTACTAAAACTGAAAACCCTTAATTATTACGTAGCCTAATAAGATTATCTATGAAGACAATCACGCAGTATCAATCAATACATATCAGAACCCATAAATCTAAAGTGGAAAAGAAGTTACCTGATGATGAATATGAGTGATAGGGAAACGAAAATATAAAAATACAATGAGTTGGCAAATTTTCCGTTTACTTCGCAAACTTTAGTCACTAAACTGTGACCATAACACTAATATCATAAACACCACAGCGCATTTCACAAGATAATAAAATGTAAGGGAGAATAAAATAATCTCATTTTAGTAAATGTATATTTTCACCAATTGATAGTGTCTTATTTCAATTTACGAGTGATAGAATTTTCATTAAGTTTCGATTCCAAGCGCTTATTCATTTATTTATGTATTTTTATGTCCATTTTGAGATGTCTTATGAAACTTGAGAAGAAAACATCTGTTTATTACAAATTTGATTTAAAGGAAATCACAGATGTATCTCGGTGGCGATGGATCCCTGTATTATTTAGAGGGGTAACCAAAAGAGAAATCATCTATGAATTAAATGAAAGACAATATATATCATTTGAAGAATTATCACTCCAGTCTTTGATAGGGTGATGATTTTTCAGGTGGAATATGCTGGGTTGAAGAATCTTCATCCTAGCTTATCCCATCTAAAGTAATAATTTTTCAAGTGGAATCAAGGTGAAGTCCGAACACTGACACACAACCACCACTACCAACATCATCACCACAACCAGAATTATCAATCTAGAGAATCTCTGCACTAGGCATGGGTGGCCCTTTTCGAGAAGTGGGCCACCCAAGACCTGGATCGGCATTAGGCAGGTTGTTGTACTGAAAAACTGCAAGAATTCAAAGTAATTTTTCGTTAGGCATGCCTATGAGCCGCAGTTTGCCCATGACTGTTTTCTGCGGCCTCAGGTCCTGCTAGAAATAGCAGACAAATCTTCCTCACTGTACTGTATTGAATATGAAAAATACATGGAATATAGTACCTGATTATGGTTGGAACGTCTTTTATCATAGCTTACCTGGGAGTTAACACAGTCACCACAATAACATGTAGATGATATTTTGCAATTTTATCTATGTAATTATTGTAGCTACTATTAATTTGGGAAAACTATATTCTTTCCTTTTTTTTTTCTTGAACTTTCAAAATAAAGACACATAACAAAGGAATAGATTTATGTCAGTCTAACTATATCAATTATATTCACTATGGTGAAAGGTGATCATTTTCAGGTGGAGCAAGCTGGGGTGATAATTCTCAGGGCCGCCCATGCCTAGTGCAGAGATTCTCTAGATTAATCGTTATGGTGATGATGTTGGTGATGTTAGTAGTGGTGGTTGTGTGTCAGTGTTCAGACTTAAGAAAGAAAGGCAATAAAATATAGAAATATTGGCTGTATAAGAAGGTTTCTGTATCCTTTAGGGAATGGTGAGAGAAATAAATGTTGGAAGTTAAGTTTCCATCATTGAAAATGGTAATTTTAGGAACAATTACTAGTTCAGTTCATTTGGAGCAACTTGAATTATAGTTATTGCAGCTTTATAAATGATTAACTAATTAAAAAAAAAAGATGGGTCTAATTGATGCTGGAGGTAGTTATGGTGTTAGTTGCTAGAGTAAAGAGTTGGAAGAAGTTCAGGGATTTCTTACTCCCATTGACATTAAAAGCTCTCTCTTGCATGCTGGGAAAAAGCAAAACTTGTGAGTAATTTAAGAAGTGAGATGCTGTGTGTTTGTGATATGGATGCTGAATGTGGAAGAACCATGAATGCTAAAGAAAAGAGAATATGATCTGTTGGTTGTGTAATCTTAACTTATCTAAAAGTTGGAGCACAAACAAGATGGTAGACCAGCTGGATATTAAAGGTATAAGCCAATGTATGTAGAAGAGATGAATGTTCTGGTAGGAACTTTGTGAATCAATAAGAATGCTTGGTGAAAATGTACAGTGTGCCAACAGCAAAAAGTGGTTGTAACTGAAAGTACTAAGCCCAGAATGTCAGGAAGTTAGCCTCCTGGCCAAGATGACAAAGAGTTGTGATGAGTTACATTATCTGTATGACGGACTTTCCCAATCTATGCTAGATTGGAAAATCATCATCATCATTTAACATCTGCTCTCATTGCTGGCATAGGTTGGACAGTTTGACATGGAACTGGCTAGCAGGGAGCTGTCTAGACTCCAACTGTCTGTTGTGACATGGTTTATACAGCTGGATGCCCTTCCTAATGCCAATCACTTAGCAGAGTGCGCTGGGTGTTTTTTACGTGCCACTGGCATGGGTGTGTTTATGCAGCACCGGCATGAGTGCGTTTACATAACACCAGTATGGGTGGTTTATGCAGCACTGGCATGGGTACTTTTTCAGTGGTACCAGTGCCTGAAAGGACAAGCCTGTATGTGTGGAAGACAGCAATTTTACTGTGCTTGATGTAACTTTTCAAGTACAGCAAATCGGTAAAATGTTGATTTTGATAACAGTAGAAGTTTCCATTAATTTATAATTTATTAAAAAATATTGGTATGGGTGCTGGTGCCATTGTAAAAAGCATTGGTGTGGGTGCTGCTGCCACATAAAAAGCACCCAGTACATTCTGTGAAGTGGTTGGCATTAGGATGGGCATCCAGCCATAGAAACCAAGCCAAAATAGACTATAGAACCTGGTGCAGCCCCTGGCCATACCAGTTCCTGTCAAGCTGTCCAACCCATGCCAACATGGAAAACGGACGTTAAATGATGATGGTGATAAGCCATGTAACTTAATATTGACATTTATTAATAAAAATTTTTTTAATTTTTTATTTTTAGGCCTTTAATATGCGTAAAAGTTTCTTCAATGATGAAGATAGAGGCTTCTTTAAAACGCAGAAAAGGGAAGCGACTGTCAAAAATCCGATGACAGGTAAGATAAAACATGTTATATTCCTGTTTGAAAACCTGTTTTTCACCAGTATTTTAATAAATCACTAATATAAAATTTATCAAGAGTATAGTACTACTTGTGTGTCTTGCAATAACTCTTTTTACAAATGGCCTACCCATGAAGATACTTGTTTGTAGACCCATATGTTTATCATTTGATTCAAAGCTAGTATTTTATTTGTATACTTTCTGTTACATGCTTCAGTCATTGGACTGTGGCCATGCTGGAGCACTGCCTTGAAGAGTTCAGTCCAAATAAATCTACTCCAGTTCTGATTTCATTTCTTCTTTTAAACTCTGGTACTTATTTTATCAGTCACTTTTACTGAACTACTAGGTTATGAGGACATAAACTAACCCACACCTGTTGTCAATAAGTAGTGGGAGGCAAATGCAAATACAAACGCACACACTCACACACACCAGACTTTTATTCACAAGATGATGCTTGCTCAAGGTGCCACACAGTGGGACTGAACCTGAAATCACGTATTTGCAAAGCAAGCTTCTTAATCACATGTCTGTGTCAATACATGAATAATTTGACTACATGCATAATTTTATATGTGGGAGATTTGACTGACCATCTATGGTTGCTTTTGGAGTAAGAAAGGGAGCTTACTAAGAAATAAAGGCAAGGGTGAGGTTTCCCTTAAAGAGGAGAGAACTGCTCAGGGTCTATAATTTCTCTTCTTGCTTTATTATTATTATGCAGGGTCTTTTTCTTAGAGAGAGAGAGAGAGGGAGAACATATGAAATAATAACTATAATTTTATAGTTTTGATAATAATGGTAATCAATTGGTAGTCCTGCTTGTGGGGCGTAGGCAGAGATAATTGTAGCTGTGCTATTCTGCAGGACTAGCCTGAGCTTAAGCACTCTATCGCACACCCTAACAACCTCTATGACTTTATCCACCCATTTCTCTGCAAAGAGTATGCCTAAGCCATCCATGGTACCTTGCCAGAAGACTTTATACCTATGTGCCTTGTCTGTGAGGACCCTAGCTGAAGCTCCTTTTCATCTTATCTCTTGTATGCAGCATACATCAACCCGTCTCTTTTCAGGCATCTCTACAATCTCACTAGACCTACCTTTCAGTGTACCAACTGTGAAGGGAATGTGGGGGTGAGGCTTGGGGAGGAGAGATGTTATTCAGCGCCAACTGGGAAGGGAATGTGGGGTGAAGCTTGGGGAGGAGAGATGTTATTCAGCGCCCGAAAAGAAGATGGAGGTTGTCGTGTTCGTTTTTTAGGCATGCTTCATCTGTTCTCGCTTCTGACCTGACAACATTCCAACGTGTTAAGATTGTTGCCCCTACTGGAGGTAGGAGCAGGTGTCAGCGGCGTTGTAAGCATAAACATTATGGTCATTGAATAACGTAAATTTAAGCAGTGTAGCAAAATATGGATAATCCAATGTTAGATTAGGAGGGAGTCAGCTATAACTGGTTGCGTTTGTCCAGGAAGAGGGGGATTTCAGGTATGATGGAGGGTACCACCAGTGGGGAAGAGTTCAGACACAGAGAGAGAGGAAACAAGCTCATTCCTACATATACACGAGCACACTCACACACAGGAACAAGCACACATGGACAGCCGAATAGCTTTCTCCTTCGCTTGATAAGGCCAAGGGAAATGAAACAAAAGATAGCTGGTTAAGTAGGTGGGCAGATAACCTGGTTGCGTTTGTCCCAGTAGAGAGTTAGAGAAAGAGGAGAGAGATAGAGAAAGAGAGAGTGCAGGTAATATAGGGAACAGCACCAGTGAGGAGGGGGAATTGGGAGAAGAGACATCTGGTGGTGGTGGTGACAAATTTGTAGACAGAACGAAATGAAAGATAGCCGGTTAAGTGGGTGGGTGGATGAGCAGCTGGGCTGGTTACATTTGTCCTAGGAGAGAGAGAAGTGCAGGTATTATATAGAGAACAGCCCAGTGAGGAGGAGGGGTTGGGAGAACAGACACAGGTAATGGTGGTGGGAGAAGGGATTTCCAGTGGGTAAAGAGAGATATCTGGTATTGGTGGTGGGGGCGGGTACACCGTGAACAAGCAGAGTTTAGTTTGGGGGCAGAGGGACGAAAATAATGGTAATAAGAATGAGATTAAACAGCCGAGAAATGAGTAATTGTCTTAATGAAATTACATGAGAATGTATATGTACATATGTATATATATATGTACATATATATATGTGTGTGTGTATATGTATATATATATATACATATATATATATATATATATATATATACACATATATGTATGTATATACAAATATATATATACATATATGTATGTATATATACATATCATCATCATCATCATCATCATCGTTTAACATCCGCTTTCCATGCTAGCATGGGTTGGACGATTTGACTGAGGACTGGTGAAACCGGATGGCAACACCAGGCTCCAATCTAATTTGGCAGAGTTTCTACAGCTGGATGCCCTTCCTAACGCCAACCACTCAGAGAGTGTAGTGGGTGCTTTTATGTGTCACCCGCACGAAAACGGCCACGCTCGAAATGGTGTCTTTTATGTGTCACCCGCACAAGCCAGTCCAGGGGCACTGGCAACGATCTCACTCGAAAATCCTACGGGAGCCAGTCAGGCGGTACTGGCAATGGCCACGCTCAAAATGGTGCACCTCATGTGCCACCCGCACAAGAGCCAGTCCAGGGGCACTGGCAACGATCTTACTTGGCTTGCTGGGTCTTCTCACGCACAGCACATTTCCAAAGGTCTCGGTCAGTAATATATATATATATATATAATAATTTTCCAGAGGATGTAGCAACCGTTACCAATATAGCATAAGAACTTACCTTAGGGGATCATTAACTAGATTCCTTAAGGGTCGTTCTCACAGTTTATATTTATATTATAAGGTTTTTAACTTTTAAATTTTCATATTCAAAAGAGACAGAGACTTCAAACTCGATATATCGATTTAATCACCACTCTATGTTAACATATAAAAACCTTATAATATATATATATATATATATATATATATATATACTTTATTTAAAAGCAGCAGAAATATAACAAAAAAACCGTTACTCTGAGTTTCACGTTCCCGTTCATCGGACAGTTTTTTTTCCACCTTGTTGCACATTGCATGTGCTTACTCCGGTATATATATATATATATATATATACACATATATATATATATATATATATATATATATATATATACACACACACGACCGTGGACACCATTTCAAGCGTGGCCGTCGCCAGTACCGTCTGACTGGCCCTCATGCCGGTGGCACATAAAAGCACCTACTACACTCTCGGAGTGGTTGGAATTAGGAAGGGCATCCAGCTGTAGAAACTCTGCCAAATCAGATTGGAGCCCAGTGTCGCCTCCTGGTCCACCAGTCCTCAGTCAAATTGTCCAACTCATGCTAGCATGGAAAGCGGACGTTAAACGACGACGATGATGATGATATACATGTATATGTACATACATATATGTGTATCTACGTATGTGTATATACGTATACGTCTATATATGTATATCTATGTATATATGTATATATACATATGTGTTTATACATAAGTGTGTATATATATGTGTGTGTGTGTGTGTGTATATATATATACATATGCATATGTGGGCACAGGACGTCACAAAACATAAACAACAAAAAGTATGAAGTACGAGGGCATGGAATAAGGACGTTTTTGCAATCAACGAAACACACACACACACACACACACACACACACACACACACACACACACACACACACACACACACACACACACACACAGCAAGCTTCTTTCAGTTCCCATTTATTAAATCCACTCAAAGCTTTGGTTGGCCTTGGGGCATAGTGGAAGACACCTGTCCAAGGTGCCATGCATTGGGACTGAACCTAGATCCTGAGGAGAAGCAAGTTTCTTAACCACACAGCCATACCTGTATCTCACAGTCACTGCACTATTTTCTAATTAATAAAAGCTACTGGAATTATTACATCATTTAAAATGTAAGAAATACTGAAGTTATCTGTGACTTACATTAAAACACAATCTTGCTGATTTGTAGTGTTTAACTGTTTAGGCATTAGTAATTTGTAAAATGTTAGTGCTAAAGCATTTCAGAATTGTGATAGGATTAGATCTTGTGTTGTTGGGCTTGACAAAGATGATGATCTATTAATCAAGGCTAGTGACAATATACCGTGGAGTCGCGTGGCTTAGTGTTTAGGGTGTCAGCATCATGATCTTAAGATTGTGGTTTCGATTCCTGGACCGGGCGATGCGTTGTGTTCTTGAGCAAAACACTTCATTTCACGTTGCTCCAGTCCACTCAGCTGGCAAAAAGGAGTAACGCTGCGATGGACTGGCGTCCCATCCAGCTGGGGAACACATACGCCATTGGAACCAGACCCATGAGCCTGGCTAGGCTTTAAAAGGGCGCATTTATTATTATTATTAGTGACAATATACCATAATGTAGATATGAAAGATCCATACTAGATGGAGCAGATGTTAAAATGATGAAACTAGCAAGGTGTCCTCCATCTAAAAACTATCATCTTCACATACATATGGTTTCACCAGTATTTTGTATCATTAATGAATTTTTACCTATAAATAATGTATTGATCTAAACGTATGCACAAGGTGACACATTTTGGGAAAAGCAAGTGGTTGATTAACCCTTTAATATTTAGATTACTCTGTCAAATGTAATGCTTATGTATACACATTGTGTTGAATTATCAAATAATATATTGTAGCTTTGAGATTTTGATGATATGGGTTTCTTTTTTTTTAATTTTTAGAAAAACACTGTAGGGTAGGTGTGAAAGATATGTTCTGGTTGGTTGAACATGGATTAGGTAGAGTATTTAGGTCAGATATGGCCAGTTTAAATGCTAAAGGGTTAAATCAGTCTCAGTACTTAGAAGGATGAAAATCCAAGTTGACAACAAGAAGATTTGAACTTAAAAAATAAAGAACCATTACTAAATACCACAAGTCATTTTATTTGCACTCTACAAATTCTTCCTCATCACCACCTTATATATTAGCAGTTATTTCCAGGAGTTTATTATTATTATTATACCAACATAGACTGTTCTTTAGATTCATTTGTGCTATGTCTGTAGCATTGCCATTCATCCTTTTGGGGTTGATTAAATAAGTACCAGTTATGCACTGGGGTCGATGTAATCGACTTCATCTCTTTGTCGATCCTTGTTTGTCCCCTCTATGTTTAGCCACCTGTGGGCAATAAATAAATAAATAAATATTCATTAACTCCACTTCTAGGCCTTATTTGGAAAAGACTTCTCATTGTTACATTATGATGTAATTTCTCAAAGTTCTTGATATTGCAAATTAATGTAATTTATTAAAGGATTCATTATTGTATGATAAGGGAATTCATTTTTTATGTTGTGTTCTTTTAAACATTGAATTGATATAACTAGCTATTTCATTATCATGGAATAATATGTCAGCTCAAGATTTTGATTTAAATACAAACACTTTCATACCTGTGGTCTCAAGGGAGTTGGGACCAGAGATGTTTCAGGTGGGTTGAAAGACTGAAGCCTACATATTATTTGTGTTGTGAAGATGAAATTATGATATTAAAATATGACAAATTTAATTATTTTCTTTTGTTATTGCAGATCCCACTATGATGACTGATATGTTAAAAGGGAATGTTACCAATGTTCTACCAATGATCATAATTGGTGGGTGGATCAATTGGGCCTTCTCAGGATTTCTCACCAGTAAGTCTTGTATTAAGTTTTAACTTCATTCTTTATTGCTAGATATTTATAAAAATTGTGCTTTATAGTGGCTATGAGTTCAGCTTTTACGATGCAGTTGTTGTGTTTGAGTTTTTTTTTTTTTTGGTTTTTCTTCTGAGGAGCAGGGTCTCTGACCATTGCAGGAACTTTCATGCTAATGAGAGTGGTGAAGTTGATGTTCAACTTGAAATTTTGTGGGTTGATTCTTGTATTTAAAAATATCAGTGGAGCAGGGATTTGAAGAAGGCTTAACTTCTTTCTTTGTTAAGAAAGGGTTGGGAAAAGTATATAGCATAAGATTTCGGATGTGAAACACAATAAGGATGACAAAAAAGAGAGGAGAAATTCGACTGGATTGGACTGTAGGGATATAATAAGTTCAGAGGAGTAACAATCATTGTAGTGTTAACGGAAGAGGTAGATGTAGTATCATCATTTAACATCCACGCCACCTATGTTAGCCAAGGGAAAGGCAAAGGCCAATACAGCTTGGCACCAGTGATGCTGTATCTCATTTCTACAGATGAATGAACTGGAGCAATGTGAAATAAAGCGTCTTGCTCAAGAACACAAAACACAGCCTGGTCTGGAAACAAACTCACTACCTCATGATTGTGAGCCTGATGCTCTAACCACTGAGCCTTAAGCCAAAGCACCAGTTATGGGTCAAATAGTGAATGATGGACCTATCACTAAGGCTTACAAGATTCAGAGAAGAGCTGATCTCTAGACACGTCACACAGACCCATCAGTGTGTGAACATGCACCAATGTCATATGAACCATTCTCTTTTCCTAAGACTTAACTAGGCTTTGTACTTCAAGAATATGTTCAGGAGAGCAGGAGACTAACAGAGTAAACTGTAAATGAACTTGCAGAAAGCAATGGAGAACTATTGCTATATCTTTCCCAAGAAAAATTATGAATCTTCAGACTTTGGCATAGAGCGCCATGATTGCTGGTGCCTGTAGGAATGGCATGTGGAGAGAGAGATTCTGGTATTGATTACACTTCTGGAGGGTCAACTGCTTAGAACTTGTCTTAGTCAGGTGTGTTGGTTTGGCTGAACCTAAGCATTTCATAAATCATCTATCTGATCATCCCAATATATTTTGTGAGACATATTATTACGATATTTAGAACTTAAAATCTAGTGTTAGGAAGGGCATTCAGCCGTAAAAACCGTGCCAAAACAGTCACAGAAGTCTGGTGCAGTCTTCTGTCTTGCCAGCTCCTGTCAAACTGTTCAACCCATGCCAGCATGGAAGGCAGATGTTAAATGATGACGAGGTTAAAGTAACTCAACAGTGTGGACTTCTTAAATTCTATTTTAACTGTTGCAGAACATTATCTCAATGGTTCCTAGTTATATTGATCCACTTGTTGCTATATATTTTATTGTGCTCCTCTTAAGTTTTAACCAGCCTAAATATTTTATGTGTTGTACATTCAAACTGGCTGTATCTAGCCTCTTGCACCTTACCTACACTAACATTCTAAAAAATAAACAATCATATCATCAAAACCCTTAAACTATAAAATAATGTATAATTAATTCAAAATAAATTTGAATCATCATCATCATCATCATCGTTTAACGTCCGCCTTCCATGCTAGCATGGGTTGGACGATTTGACTGAGGACTGGTGAAACCGGATGGCAACACCAGGCTCCAATCTAATTTGGCAGAGTTTCTACAGCTGGATGCCCTTCCTAACGCCAACCACTCAGAGAGTGAATAAAAAAAGTATTATATTTAACAGTAATCTGAATGCTAAAGGGTTAAATAAATTGCTCATATGTAATCCTTGTTACAATTGTTTTTCAGCAAAAGTACCATTTCCTCTCACATTACGTTTTAAACCAATGTTGCAACGCGGTATTGAACTTGTATCATTGGATGCATCCTGGTAAGTTAATTTTTAATCTGTGGATGTGCATATGCTATATATATTTCATTTGTCCATGCTAACATGATTTGCACAAGTATATATATATATATATATATATATATATATATATATAGCACGCACTTAGATAGATAGACATACATTAATTAATCAGTTGTATGATTCGTTAGAATCTAGGCATTTTAATATTCAGATCACTGGGTAAGAGTTGAATTCTATGTACATAGACGTATCCAATATATACAACACAATGTATGCGTTTATATACAAATAAACACGCATGCACACACACAGGTTCAAGTTATAGATCCAATATAGAGGAGGTTCTAGGTATGTCATTTGTATAAAATAAGAATGCTAATGGATTTTAAAATCCATTTGTGTTGTTATGTGTGTGTCTTTTATTCTTTTACTTGTTTCAGTCATTTGATATGGCCATGTTGGGCCACTCAAATACATATATATATACACACACTCATATCATCATCATCATCATTTAACGTCCGCTTTCCATGCTGGTGGGCGTTTTATATATATATATATATATACATACGACAAGTTTCTTTTGACTGGCACTTCTTGATACAGCTGTTCTCATTCAAACATCTCACATGTCCATACATGTGCAGACTTCTTTCTTGCACACTACATCTGATTCCTCTTACATCTAGTTTTTCTCTCAACACATTTGTACTATGCCTTTCATCTACACTTACATTGCACATCCCACAGAACATTCCTGCTTCATTTCTTTGTAGTCCTCTCAAATCCTCTGCATTCAAGGCCCAGGTCTTACTACCATGCAGCTTTGCAGACATCATACGATATGCCTTTCATTCTAAGAGGAAAAGGCTTTTTACCAGTTGTAGTAGCTCCTTGATCTTTCGGCAATCCATTCTTAATCTGATTATATTGCCTTATATATATAGCTCAGCAGGGAGTTGACGACCACCTTTTACACATCCATCTTTTTACCACTTAAAAGCATATTGTTCTCTGTCATGCACTGACTTACAGATTCTGTTGAGGGTCTCTTAAGTATATGGCTCCACCAGATTTCTTGATTACTGTTGGTATATGACATGTTCAGTGTACTTTGTTAAACTGCTTTTATGAGATGTGTCTTGATGATCAAACACTTCTTTTTTGAGACTCATACCCCTACAAAATAAGCCTAATAAATATCTCAGACAATTCTAGTGAAAACATACAAGCAGTCTCACATGTCTTTGATGGCTAATATATATATATATATATAAAGAGAATGAATGGGAGAAAGAGAGCCTGCCGTATGTTGACCCAATAGAGGGACCAGCTATCCGAGTTGATAGTACCAGGGTAGATAAAGCAATTAAGAGTATGAAGACCGGGAAAGCCCCCGGCCCATCAGGAATCACTGCAGAGATGCTCAAAATATCTGGCAGTGTTGGCTATAGCCTAGTCACCCGTATTACGAACCAGGTGATACACGAAGGAGTCATACCCAATGACTGGTGTAGCAGCATCATAGTCAACTGCTACAAAGGTAAAGGTGACGCTTTAGATACAAATAATTACAGAGGCATCAAGCTGTTAGATCAGGTTATGAAAGTTACAGAGAGGGTCATAGCCCAACTAATTAGGGAGCGAATCAATTTAGATGAGATGCAGTTTGGGTTCGTGCCAGGTAAAAGCACTACTGATGCCTTATTTCTAGTGAGACAGCTGCAGGAGAAATACCTAGCTAAGGATAAACCTCTGTACCTGGCTTTCGTTGACATGGAGAAAGCCTTTGACAGGGTCTCCCGATCCCTTATCTGGTGGTCAATGAGGAAACTTGGGATAGAAGAATGGTTAGTGAGAGCTGTGCGAGCCATGTACGGAGATGCTGCCAGTAAGGTGAGGGTTGGAAATGAGTACAGCAATGAATTCCGGGTAGAGGTAGGGGTCCACCAAGGTTCCGTCCTCAGCCCCCTCTTATTTATCATAGTCCTCCAGGCAATCACAGAGGAGTTCAAGACAGGTTGCCCCTGGGAGCTCCTCTATGCTGATGACCTTGCCCTAATTGCGGAGTCACTATCAGAACTAGAGGAGAAGTTTCAGGTGTGGAAGCAAGGTCTAGAATTGAAGGGCCTTAGAGTCAACCTAGCTAAAACCAAAATCCTAATAAGTAGGAAGGTAGATAAAACACAAACCCCTTCAGGTAGATGGCCCTGCTCAGTATGTAGAAAAGGAGTAGGTAGTAACTCTATAAGATGTACCCGGTGCAAGCTATGGACACATAAGAGGTGCAGCAACATCAAAGGCAGGTTAACTAGCAAGTTAGTTTTTGTTTGTGGCAGATGTTCAGGTGCAATAAAGACTGTAAACAAACAGGAAACAACTTCTATCTCATTCCAGGGTGAAAAACTAGAGGTAGTCGATAGCTTCCGCTATCTGGGCGACCAAGTTAGTAGTGGGGGTGGGTGCGCTGAAAGTGTAGCTGCTAGAATAAGAATAGCCTGGGCAAAGTTTAGAGAGCTCTTACCCCTGCTGGCGACAAAGGGACTCTCACTCAGAGTAAAAGGCAGACTGTATGACACATGCGTACGAACAGCCATGCTACATGGCAGTGAAACATGGGCTGTAACTGCTGAGGACATACGTAAGCTCGCAAGGAATGAAGCCAGTATGCTCCGTTGGATGTGTAATGTCAATGTGAATACCCGTCAGAGTGTAAGTATCTTGAGAGAAAAGCTGAACATTAGAAGCATCAGTTGTGGCGTGCAAGAGAGACGATTGCGCTGGTATGGACATGTGGTGAGAATGGATGAGGATAGCTGCGTGAAAAAGTGCCACACCCTAACAGTTGAGGGAACCCGTGGAAGAGGTAGGCCCAGGAAGACCTGGGCTGAGGTGGTGAGGCAAGACTTTCGTACATTGGGCCTCACCGAGGCGATGACTACTGACCGAGACCTTTGGAAATGTGCTGTGCGTGAGAAGACCCCGCAAGCCAAGTAAGATCGTTGCCAGTGCCCCTGGACTGGTTCTTGTGCGGGTGGCACATGAGATGCACCATTTTGAGCGTGGCCGTTGCCAGTACCGCCTGACTGGCTCCCGTAGGATTTTCGAGCGAGATCGTTGCCAGTGCCCCTGGACTGGCTTGTGCGGGTGGCACATAAAAGACACCATTTCGAGCGTGGCCGTTTTCGTGCGGGTGACACATAAAAGCACCCACTACACTCTCTGAGTGGTTGGCGTTAGGAAGGGCATCCAGCTGTAGAAACTCTGCCAAATCAGACTGGAGCCTGGTGTTGCCATCCGGTTTCACCAGTCCTCAGTCAAATCGTCCAACCCATGCTAGCATGGAAAGCGGACGTTAAACGATGATGATGATGATGATGATGATGATGATATAAAGAAGTATTTTGTAACATGAGCCTCATAAACACGAAATTTAGTGTTTATCTCTCTTTGTAACTATACTGAACTTTCAGCTTCATAAAGTCTACACTGGCTCTCTCTACTATTGGAGGACTTCATTTGCAGTTCATTAACTTCCAATGAAAGGGCTGATGTTGAAGGAATATCCATGATAAACTACACAAACACTTGCATTTGCTGTAGTTATTGTTCTTGGTGAAACTAATCTAGTTTTTTAGTCTCAGGTCAGCACTGATTAAGCACAATTGTAATGAAGGACGTCAAAGCTATGACCATCCATTTTCCCCCTCATTTTTATTTATATAGTATATTTATGATTAGATTATGAAAGACATCCTTCTTTTTTATGATAAGGTGTAATTTGAGAGAGATTTGACTGCTATTTCGAGTGACTGTATAGAGGCTCCTTTGTCGACTTATTTTTTCTATATTCATAAATCAATTTTAGTGTCTTTGTGTGTGTCACACTTCCAGTTCATTATTGTTACAATTCATATCACATGAATTCTTCCCACTTCAGACAAGGATCAAGGTTTGTACATGCAGATATGTTGATAGAAAACAATTTAAACCATTCTCCATATTTATGAATATCTATATTTATGTTATTTTACTCGTCACGGGTTATCTCATCTTACAACACTCATTATCTCCCCTAAATTGACCAAGGTACATAACTCTGCTTGTTCCTTGTTTGCCTAACAAAACGAAACAAAAAAAAAAACTGACCGTTCATGCGTCACCTAGTAAACCATTCCACTTAGTCATGGAATGATGAAAGGAAAGCCTTTTAATAAAATCAAATTCATATTTCTGTAGCGAAGTAAAAACAAAACAGGATCTTTTATGTTCAAATGAGCTATTAAGATTATAATTGCTTGGACTAAAAGCTAATTTGATATATTTATGCAGTGAGGAAAATACAACTTTAGCTCAATGATTAATATTATTTTAATTATTTTAGTATATTTAGAGAATATATTTACATCTTTCCTTGTTTTGATCAATTGAATCTATGACAATCATCAGGCATTTTATCACCAGATATATTTAGACATAGGTGTAGCTCAGTGATTAAGAACTTCGCTTCCCAACTATGTCAGTGGATTTGGTTGACAGAAACTGAAAGAAGCCTGTTATGCCTACCACGTAAAGTGGAAGGAAATCATGGAAGAGGGAAACCCAAGAAGATATGGGATGAAATATGGAAACACAGACTTACAAAGGAGATGACAGAAAAACAAGATATGGGGCACGTTGCTGTACTCAAGAAGACCCACTCACCACAGCAAAATTGAGATCCTAAAACTAAGGTGCCACATAAAAAGCATTGGTGAGAGTGTTGGTACCACACAAAAAGCATCCATTACATTCTGTTGAGTGGTTGGTGTCTAAGAAGGACATCCAGTTGTAGAAACCAAACCAAAACAGATTATGCAACCTGGTGTGGCTCCTGGCCTTGCTAGTTCCTGTCAAACTGTCCAACTCATCTTAGCATGGAAAACGGACATTAAATGTTGATGATGATGATGATAGTACATGTGAGTGCTTGTTGTTTATATTTCGTTGTTAGCAACAGGAAGGGCATCCAACTCCAGAAAACCTACCTCTGTAAAATGCATGTGATCCATGCAAGTACTGGAAAAGTGGACATCATATAGGCATAGGAGTGGCTGTGTGGTAAGTAGCTTGCTTACGAACCACATGGTTCCGGGTTCAGTCCCACTGCGTGGCACCTTGAGCAAATGTCTTCTACTATAGCCTCGGGCCGACCAAAGCCTTGTGAGTGGATTTGGTAGACGGAAACTGAAAGAAGCCCGTCGTATATATGTATATATATATATATATATATGTATGTATGTGTGTCTGTGTTTGTCCCCCCAACATCGCTTGACAACCGATGCTGGTGTGTTTACGTTCCCGTAACTTAGCGGTTCGGCAAAAGAGGCCGATAGAATAAGTACTAGGCTTACAAAGAATAAGTCCTGGAGTCGATTTAATTGACTAAAGGCGGTGCTCCAGCATGGCCACAGTCAAATGACTGAAACACGTAAAAGAGTATCAAAACCATGATGATGATAGTATATTTACTTTGAAAATGAAGGTTCCTAGTTTGAATACAGCTAAGGAAGCATGCAGATCTCTGAAAATATCACAGATGATCAAAGATCAAACTACTTGATGCATAGTGTAGTTATAAATATTGTAAATAAGTCTAAGTTTTAAGATTTTTAATTTTATTTAAAGAAAACACTAATTTTGTAAATTAAATTGGTGAGTTATAAGAAAAATTTTCTTTTGACTTTTCTCTCCGCAATAATTCATTTTTGCATTTGGCTTACAAGATTCTTGACGTGAATTCATTTGTTGAAATAAATCTGGTTGTCTTGGGAAGATTATTACACTAGTAATAACACATGCACTGTCTGCTCCTGACCTTGAAGAGAAAGCAAGTCACTAAGAAGGTTGCAGATAGCAGCAAAAGAACTTCAACTAATCAACCAATTGATTATTTAAACAAATTTTTGATTAGTTAGATATTTATTCATTTGACTAACAATAAAGAAGTGTTATTGTTGACATGATGACTTTCCTTAATAGGTAATATTTTGAGAGTTAAAACTAAGATTTTATTATTTTTAATTCTAGGGTCAGTTCAATATCCTGGTATTTTCTCAATGTATTTGGATTGAGAAGTATGTACACATTAATCCTGGGACAAGATAACGGTATGTATTATTAACACTACTGCTAATTCTATTACTATTTCTTCACACTTTCATAAAGTTGTTACTTTTGCTTGATACTCTCCCTTGCTTTCACGTAATTGATATGTTAATATTTGTCCCTTTAGCGGCTGACCAAACCAGAGTTATGCAAGAACAGATGTCAGGCTCAGCTATGGTTGCACCTCCAGACCCCATGAAAGCATTCAAAGTAAGAGCAAATTTTTAACTGTTTTTTAAGAAATTATTCATACCTAGTTTTGATTAATCCCTACTAAGTGTTTGAATTTATCACCAACCTAGAAGTGATGGTAGACATCTGAGAAAGATTTTATTAAAAAGGGTGAAATTATAAACATTTGTTTACCTCCCCTAACAAGCACTGGCAATGGTGCCTCTTAAAAAGCACCCAGTATACTCTTTAAAGTGGTACTAGGCATTAGGAAGGGCATCCAGCCATAGAAACATGCAAAAACAGACTATGAACCCTGTTGTGACTCTTGGCATTGCTTGCTCATTTCAAACTGTTCAACCCATGCCAGCATGGTAAACACGTTACATGATGATGATGATGATGAACAATAGTACAGTGCAGACTGTTTCTTTGTTTATCAATATTCAAATTGTTAAAGATCATCCTACTGTTGTCATCAAATGAATGTAAAACTTTGGAAGAGGAAAGTTACGTGAAATTTGCTTTCATGTGGATTGAAAATTTGTAGCCAGTTCTTCAACATTAATTTTCGAATGAATAATTTTTTTGTATGTGTGTGTGTCTTTTTATGAGCTTCTCCCTCTGCGTGTGGGGCAGATAGTATGATGCTATGAAGTGTGTTGCCACCTGATGGTAAAACGTTGGCTTTGAATGTCATTACACTCTCTGATTCACCTCTTCAACCATGAATACATCATAAAGTGGTAAGGCTTTTCTAATTTTATGAGGTACAAGGCAACTCCACTAGTGTTGGTCCATTGTAGAATCCACCTTGGACTCTGTAATGTGGTTGGCAAATGAGTAAAGATGTGGGGTTGCAAAGATTTTTGTGTCTTGTCATAGATATGACAAGCTCTCTTGGCTGGTGCTTTGATAAAATACCTCCAGTACAATCTGTAATGTGGTTGATGATAGGAAGAGCATCTAGCTGTATAATCCAAGCCAAAATGAAACATGAGTGAGACATGGTCCTTCAACTTGTCTTGGAAGACAGTAACTCTACACTAAAACTGATTCAGACCCTGAGGATTCATCCAGCACATAGACATGGAAAGCAAATATAAAACGATGGCAGCAGTAGTATGGTTTTATCATTTGATTAGATAAGAGAGTGTAACAGTGCCCTTAGATTTAAGGAGTTTTCCTAGACTTATGAGGTTGATGTAGTAGGTGTTTATCTTGAATTTCTGCAGAGCTATGTTTCATCATCATCATCGTTTAACGTCCATCTTTTTACATGCTTGTATGGATAGGACGGTTGACAGTAGTTGGCCAGGTAAAAATTGCATAGGGAAAGGGGATCCAGAAAATTGGTTGTGATGGTTACTGTGAGATTTGGTGGATTGATTCTGCTGGGATGATAGTGATAATGGGGAGTGCAGATATATTACGAAAAAGAGTAGAAACTGTTGTCATAATGGTAAAACAAAAAACAAAATAAAACAAAGGAAAGTGAAGTTTTAGCATATTTGTATGTAGTAGTAGTAGTAGTAGTAGTATGTATATATATATATATATATATATATAGCAGTACTTATTAGGTGTCACAATGCCTTATAGAGAATCAGCAACTATTCAAAGCTGAAGTATTTCTGTGGTGTGAAAAAGAAATTCAAGTTTTGTGATGTCTTGACTATTATAGACAAGACTGCCTTGCAAAGTTGCCAGAAATGCCTAGAACTTGTAAACTGAATGTCTGAGTTTTCTGTGGTTCATATGGTGAGTAGTTGTGAAGGTTGTCAGGGGCTTTTTGGTATTTTTCTGTATTGTGTTCGTATCTTGGCACTGTTGGATGGAATTAGAAGAAATCATCATTTCTTTCAGCCAATTTGTCAGCCCAGAGTTTTTAACTCTTGATACTGACACACTTAAGTCTGCCCCGTGTGCAAAATACAAACTTCCTGTTCTAAAGTAACCTCAATAAAAAAGTCTTTGTTAATTTGTTTCAAACACCAGCTTGATAATGGTAAAGTTATTTTACTAAATTCTTTATTTTAATTGTAATAGAGGCAATGTATTTCAACAGAAATATGGTGGACAAAAAGATGCAATCCTAGTATTGGTATATAGCCATAGTGTTGTAGAGGCTTATTGAAGTTTTCCCTTCAATGTTCACCCTTCTCTGCCTGCCTAGTTGACTGTCAGTATTTAGTTTATAAAAAAAGACCCTCCCCCAGTCTTATCAGTTTCTATGCAGCTCATTTTTAATAGCATAGTGATCTAAAGGTGGTGGCCTAGTTGGGATATTGTACAAGGAAGAATAAATGAATTATAAGCTATTATTAGGACTACCTAGCTTTATTTATATAGAAGATAAAATGGGCTGGTCTACAATAGAAGCATTAAATCTGATGTTAGTTTCAACACTTCGTTTGGTGAATTCAACCAAGATAAGAAGGTGCCACTGATCTCATCTTGTCTTTCTCTGTATTATGACCTCTGACCCCTAGATCCCTCTCATCATATTTGATTTTATATATAGGAAAATAGCAAAACTGTTATAAAAAAAAATTGCTGAATGAGGGGATAAATTTGATTAAAGGTCTTTGACAGCACAATACAACAAGAATTTTTTTTGCTTTTGCTAAGGTAGGAGTTATCCTTATAGGTCCCATGATAGCAATTTAATTTTTGAATACCATTCAAAAAGCATTTTTTGTATAACTTGTTATATCAGTAAAATTAGACATAGCAGACATGTCTTCTATGAGATCTCTTATATAATTTTATATCAAGACCTTTTATATGTAAAAACATTTGAATTCTATCAGTTGCTTGGATTCAGAAAGAGAGATATTTTTTATAGTATTTAATTGTGATTAATTATTTCCTTTTACAGGCAGAGTGGGAAGCTCTTGAAATTTGCAACCATCAGTGGAGTTTGGAAGGTGTTGAAGAGGAACTAACTGGCAGCAGTATTCCAGAAACCATCTATATAAAAAACAAGTTCTCATAATTGTACAAAGTGTGACAATTTTACACTGAAGTGGAGCAAAATATATTTAAAAAAAAAACTGGCTTGTGTTTTCATGGTTTCTTATTCATAAGAAATTGGATTTTTACAGACAGCATCTAACATTGTAATCTACTGATAAAGCCTGTGGGCAAATAATCGATCTTGAACCATCAAATAGGAGAGATAAAATATTTGTCTTCCTCCACAATGAAATCTAATGCAACGGCTATTTTAGATAAAACTAGCCCCATTGCCAAAAGAGAGAAATGTGTGTGTGTTTGTGTGCTTCTGTGTATGTGTGTTGAGAGATTGAAACCGTCAACTTCACATTGACAATATTTAGTATTTTCACTTCCAAACAACTTATTTAAAGGATGTAAAAGGGAAGTTCATTTGTATTGGTTTTTATTTAAATGCAAATTGTTTTGTTATATGCTTCTATATATTACTGTGAATTATAAAACATCAAGCAAAAATTTTTTTAAAAATCTACTATTTTAACATGTTAAGACTATTGTCCTAATGTTTATTAAATATGTGGGATTCACATACACACAATAATTCAAATATTTATTCATTCTAAGAGTTGTAATAATAAACTTATTTGAAATCTTTTCTCCGAAATACATATTTTAAATAATACTAATAGAAAAACCTTCCATGGAGGAAAAGTTTGTTAAACTGAGTCAAACTTGCTGAAAGAATAATAACAATAATAATAATAATAAAAAAAGCTGGCAAACATTGATATTGCCAAGAATTAACAAGCACAGTATTTGAAGACTGGCAATATTAACAGTAGTTTTGCAACTTATTTTTAGACATGTAGAAACTCCACTGTAGGTTAAATAATGAAATACAGCCAGTCTTTTCAAATACCCAATACTTCATATTGCAAAGAAAGGCTGAATTCTGGAGGTAAAAAAAAAAAGACAATCTATTACCAAAAGAATTCTTTCTTCTCTTTTTATTTAAATGGATCTGAATAAGACCTCAACAAAACCTAAAACAGTTAATATTGATACAGAGAAGGAGGTTGATAGATGAATAGCTGTGCTTCATTTAGTGAATTGTATGTATGTATCATCATCGTCGTTTAACGTCCGCTTTCCATGCTAGCATGGGTTGGACGATTTGACTGAGGACTGGTGAAACCGGATGGCAACACCAGGCTCCAATCCAATTTGGCAGAGTTTCTACAGCTGGATGCCCTTCCTAACGCCAACCACTCAGAGAATATATATATGAATATATATATATATATATATATACTTGTGCCAGTGAAACGTTAAAAGCACATCCGAACGTGGGGTGTCACTGGCCCACTTATGAGTACCCCTCATTCATTGGAGAATAAACTTTGCTTGTGAAGACCTATTGAGGCAAGTGTAAACAAATCAAAATCGCTGACGTGGCTGATGACAGTACTGCCTGATTGGCACACGTGCCAGTGGAACGTTAAAAGCACATCCAAGCGTGATTGTTGCCAGGGCCATGGATTGGCTCCCGTGCCGGTGACACTTGAAAAGCACCATTTGAGTGTGATCGTTGCCAGCGTCGCCTTACCAGCACGTGCTAGTGGCATGTGAAAAACAACATTTGAGCATGGTCGTTACCAGTGACACCAGACAGGCTCCCATGCAGGTAGCACATAAAAACACCTTTTGAGCGTGGTCGTTGCCAGAACCGGCTGACTGGCTCTCGTGCCGGTGGCACGTAAAAGCACCCACTACACTCTCTGAGTGGTTAGCGTTAGGAAGGGCATCCAGCTGTAGAAACTTTGCCAGATGAGATTGAGCCTGGTGCAGCCTCTGACTCACCAGTCGTCAGTCAAACCGTCCAACCCATACCAGCATGGAAAGCAGACGTTAAACGATGATGATGATGATATACATTTAAATGTGCTCCCTTGTAGTACACCGATAAAGCACGGTCCCTGTCTATGGCTACCTGGCATCATCCACAGTAATTACAAAATTGTTGCTGGATCTACCTCAATGCTCATCGTTTGTTTTATGTCTATCTATCTATATATATATATATATATGAAATATACAATTTGCTGAATATTTGTCACTTTCTACCAAGAGAAATCTAACTTTCCCCTCAGGCAGCAGAGAATTGAGCTACATATTCAGTATATATATATATATATATATATATATATATATATATATATATATATATATATATCAGCCACACATGGAGAAAGTTTTCCCTAGGTAGACAATGACAAATATTCAGCTAACAAACGCATATAGTATGTTCATTCTGTAATATGTTAATGTCATAAATGGCACACAGATGGGATGCCAAAAAGACATGCGAAAATTAAAATATATGATCATTTTATTTCTACAATATGACCATATGACAAACTGAATTGGTCATTAAACTATGTAGGTAGGGATGTTTATTATTATTATTGTGTCCATTCAGCTTATCTTTTGGCAAAAGGGTATTCAGCATCCTGTCCACACAGTCATAAACAGTCTACAATAAATATAAAAGACTGGACTAGATGCTTTAAATGTATCACATTTGGTCCCTTTTTTTAAATCTAATTTCATAGCTCACACTGGTTAGCTTAGCTGTTCATCTTGATTACACAGGATTAGAATGAATTATTGCACAATAGTTTTATTATAGTTTTATTAGTATACTAGCAGAAATACCCGGCTTTGCCCGGGTTAAAGAGAATAATGAAATCTAAAAACGCCGTCTAGACTACGCAACCCTCAACTGTTAGTAGGTACGATACCATATTTCTACATTAATAACTCTCCAATCCATGCCAGCATGGAACATAGACATTAAGTGGAATGCCAGTCTCATCTAGGAGGGCCTTGAAATCAATGTTACCAACTGGGGACTATGTGTGTCGTAGTGATAATAAAAAGACCCAAAGGAGGTCTGCAACGAAATAATTTTACTCAACACTTTGCAAGTGAATCAGTGGAGGCAAAGATGCGTCTCATTTACTTGACAATTTATGCACCACATTGCAGAAATCACAATGAAAGTATATCTGAAAGGGTAGTCTTACACTGTTGTACCGTTGAATTACAAATAATGCTCATCTGTTATGTTCGGGTTAAAATTTCATCAAAATCCATTCAGTACTTTTGACGTAGTTTTGGATAAGAAAACAAATGACTAATGTGTGTGATGGGTGTATAGATATCTGTATGCATGTATATATATGTATATACGTGTACATCTATATATATATACATCTACACATGTGTATACATATACATGTATGCATATAGATCTATATCTATATATATATATCTATGCATATACGTGTACATATACATGTATATGTATACATATACATCTCTTTCTCTCTCTCTGAAAGTATCTGTCGTTACAGTATCGAAATGTGATTGTTTCAGTTAGTGGAATAACGTGTACATATACATCTATATGTATACATATACATCTCTCTCTCTGAAAGTATCTGTCATTACAGTATCGAAATGTGATTGTTTCAGTTAGTAGAATAGTTTCATTTTTAAAGTGAAAGTATTTGACATGAGTGTTTTTGTTTCACTTTTGACACGTAATACTTAAATAGTGGAGGAGATATTATGTTGCCGTGGGCTCGAACTCTGCAAGAAGTTAAATTTTTTTTGACTAAAACACAACTGGAACCCTAAGTAAGGCATGTGTAAAATTTGAATGAAATTGGTTGCGTAGTTCTCGAGTTTTAGGGATTCACACAGACAGACAGACAGACAGACACACATTCTCATTTTTATATATATAGATTACAATAATATACTACAGCCAATAGTATATTATAGCTCACATGAGCAAGACAATAACTGCTTGCGCCAGATTACTGATGACAAAAATATTCCACAGACTACTTTGCAATTGAGGGTTAGATGGGGCATGGACACATGTTCCATCAAACAAGCCACACAGTCATGACCAAGTGGATTTTAAATTGTAAATATATATATGTATATATATACACACACACACATACACATATATATACAAAACTAAAGATGTGTATTTTAATGACCCAGTCAACAGGAAGAGGCTGTGTGCACAACCTGTAAGACTGGTAAAGTTGGTGTTATGTTAACCATATTAGTCAATGTCCACAAAAAAAAAAAAAGAAATGTGTGCAAGGAGAGAATACCAGAGGGTTGATGTTCTGAGGGAAAAGGATTAGGCTGACTTGTTGGTTGTGGGGAACCTGACAAAATAAAGGAGAAAGAGAGGTATTTTGGGTGGGCTTGAGTGGAGGCAGTATGCAACTAGCTAGATGTGGTGTTGCAGTAATAAAAAAGATAGTGAGAAGAGACATTGCAGTATGTAGGTAAGTTTTTACCAGTCAGTTCATTGGTCTTCTTTTGGTTGTAGTCTCATTACTTCAACTACATCTGCTAACTCATGAAACTGTTTAATTATGGTTAATGTATCTACATACAAGCATGCATTCACTGATATTCCATCAAACAGTTTGTACTTCTAGTGTCTAGTTTGTCTTCTCTCAGATTTCTTTAAGGAATGCTGGCTTTAAAGACTGTCCTTAGAAATTACTTTCTAAAGTACTGTCCTAGTTGTCAACTGCAGAATTTTAAACAAAAGAAACAAGTCGTATGTGAATCATTTTAACATCATGCGAGAGTCTTCAGTAAATAAGTTACTGCAACACATGATCCATCTCATTATGGGTCTGAAGTAGACATTGGACATACAACCTGTTCATTGTAGGTACACCAAATTGAGTTGCCAGCTACTGCCAAAGTTACAATCATCAAACACAATACATTTTTTTTCTTAAATTTCAATTCTGACTTACAGGAAATTCTTAAAACAAACATTACAAATGAAAAAAAAGAAAATCAACTGAAATTCTATTAAAAGTATCCCTGAGTGATTTGAAAGTAATCATCTTGAATTTGGTGTTGAACACAGTGTACATGATGTATCTCTTATAGTCTGCTGAATTGGAACATTCTTTACTAGAATTTTAGATTCTGCTGCTTTTCATCCTGGGGAAGAAACCAGAAGTCTTAGTGGAATAAGACTCTTTGGTATTTTACATATCACTTCTTTTGCCAAGCACAACATATGAAACATCTTTCAGTATTTTGGTACCACTAGAAAAAATGTAAAAAAATAGAAAAAGTTGTTTAGATCATTTCAAATAATACATTTTTCAAAGGGGGCAAGTTACCATCATTAGCATGGCTATATGGTTAAGAAATTCACTTAACAATCATGGTTTTGGGATCAGTTCCACTGTGCAGCATCTTGGGCAAGTGTTATAAATTGTAAACCTGGATTGGCTACTACTTTATGAGTAAATTAAGTATACAAAAATTGTCCAAAAGCTATCATATGCATGTACCTGCAAATAAAAGTGTAATAAAAGCTTCTTTACCTGAAAAGCAGGTAAGGATTAATTACAGAAATAGCATCTTGCTGTAAAAACAATGCCTAAGTAATATCAATATGTATTCATCTAACTCATGCAAGCATGGAAAAGTGGATGTAAAACATGCAAATGAAGTGTGAAGGGAGCTAAGATACTCAGCTGTATTGAATAAAAAAAACTGCTGTATGACCATATGACAATATTTCAGTAAGTTAACTGTTTTTGTAAATTTATTTTTATTGATTTATTCTCATTTTACTCACTGGTGGGATAATTTTGAAAAATTTGTTTCCAAGCAAATATTTTTTACAGTTGGATGTTTTTCCTTCTGTTTTCTCAACCATGAAAAGAGGAATGTATAGCCAGCCAGAAAGGTTAATGCATGCTTACTTATTTACCTTAAATTTTATAGTAAAGATCACTCCAATGAAATCTAAAACATACTTACAAGCGCTGTTGGTAGCAGTTGATGTTAAGATTTGACAGGTACTCTAGGAGCAGAGATACCAAAGTTCTCCTTTAAGAACTGAAGTACAGATGACGTGCTGGCTAAAGATGCAAAGACTGTCTGTTCAGCACGGCTCATTGCTTTTTGTAACATAAATGTTAGATGATGGTGGAAACACTGGAATGATGTTCCAGTTGACAGTGCCAGATATATCTAATCAAAAGAAAAGAAATAGAATCATAGTTACAGTGATAAGTCTTTGGGGTATGTTAACATTAAGATGTAGAGGAAGATAGTCTAGTATTTAAATCAGTGGTTCTCAACGGGCGTCTATGTATAAGATTTTTTGGAGGTTCACACAGCAAAATAGTAAATTGGAGATCCACAATAATATTTTAAAGGCCCCTGAAAAGATTTTGATTTAGATGTATTGATATTTATTGCAAAAAGAAAAAAAAGCCAGGTTTCCTTCTAAAAGGATGGTTACAGCCTACACAAGTTAATATGTGAAAAACAAAATAGGAATTTTGAAAGAAGTATCTATAAAACTAGTTTTTAAACCAGCGAATGGCTATGGGGTTTCACAGAATAAAATAAAGGGGGTCCATGGGTAAAAAAAAAAAATGGTTAAGAACCCTTGACTTAGATGTATTGAGGTGTAGAGTAGAATTATAGAACAAAGGAGAGAATCATGAAGAAGCAGAAGAGATATTAGTGACATAGTAGCAGAGGCATGGGAGAGATCAGTGATATGACAGCAAAAAGTGGGGTATTAGTGATAGGGTAGTAGGGAGCAGAAGAAGGGGAAGTGACATGACAGCAGGGGTCAATGACATGACACTAGGAATAGGAGAAATGTTAATGGCAGAAAAGGTGGGGTCAGTGACATTATTCTATTAGGACCAAGACAGGGCTAAACAACAACATAAAGGCTTTTTACAGTAGTTCAAAAATAGTGTGGCACTTGCTTTTTATTTATTGTAGTTATAGAAATGAATATGTTATGAGAAATAATGTGACCAGGCAAAAAAATACAAAAAATGCACACTAACAAAGACAACTAGTTCCCTCCCCCCTTCTCCCCATTAGCCTTTCTATACAGGCTATGGACTGATCATTCCCTCTGTAACACTAAATTTTAATTACAAGATTGTACTTTTCATCTTCTGTTGGCATGGGTTAACTAGGTCTACCACCTCAAGTATTTCTGTGAACTTTTGAACATTTTGAACCTTTCCATACCAACAAGCTTCAGACTACCCCTGGCACAAACCTTCTCTTTTAAAGTGAAAATCTATTATCAAAAGTCAGGTTATGTTCTAAACACCAACTTAACAATAACGAAGTTATTTTAATAAACTCTTCGAAATTAACTGAAACAAGGGCAGTGTATTTCAACCGAAATATTGTAACAAAGGTGGGGTTAAAGCTGGATTTGTTGATGTAACAACAACCAGTTATTTATGAAACGAAAGTATACCATGACAGATTGAGACAAGGAAGAGTTATGTACCTTCTATAGGGTTTCACGTGACATACACTTATTCTTTTCTACTGGAAGCGCAAGGCCTCAAATTTGGGGGAAGGGATTAAGTCGATTACAGTGGTGAAGACTGTAGTGATGGTTGTGGTGACAGCTGTGATTGTGATGGTGGTTGTGGTATGGTTGTTGGTAGTGGTGGTGGTGGTATGGTTGTTGATAGTGGTGGTTGTGGGTGAAGTTGTGATGGTGACAACAACGGAATACCATGCTTGATGTGGTTTTGGTTGTAATGTTGGTGGTGGTGGTTATGGATGAAGTTGTGGTGATAGTGAGAGCAATTGTGACAACAATGGAATACCATGCTTAAAGTAGTAGTGGTTGTGGTTGTGATGCTGGTGGTGATTGTGGTGGTGGTGATGATGTGATTGTTGGCAGTAGTGGTTATGGTGGTTATAGGTGAAGCTGTGATGGTAGTGGAGGCAATGGTGATAACAATGGTGTACCCATGCCTTTGCCTAACTGAGGATCAAATGCATGCAGCAGTATGACAGTCTGGACATGAAAGACACTTTAATACATGTGTTGTAGGATTTTCGAGCGAGATCGTTGCCGGTGCCCCTGGGCTGGCTCTTGTGCGGGTGACACATGAGGTTTCTCGAGCGAGATGAGCGTGGCCGTTGCCAGTACCGCCTGACTGGCCTTCGTGCGGGTGACACGTAAAAGCACCCACTACACTCTCTGAGTGGTTGGCGTTAGGAAGGGCATCCAGCTGTAGAAACTCTGCCAAATCAGATTGGAGCCTGGTGTAGCCATCTGGTTTCACCAGTCCTCAGTCAAATCGTCCAACCCATGCTAGCATGGAAAGCGGATGTTAAACGACGACGACGACGACGAGACATAATACTGATTTAGTAGGGAATAAAGAGAGAAATGGATAGTGTTCACTTACCCAGTCTTTAACACATTCTTCTGGAGTTGACTGGTAACCAGCAAACATAGATGGGTTGGATAGGATACCACGAGCAGCCATTATACCTAGAAAATCAAATAATAAATACATCTTTGTCAATTGTACAATTTAATGAATAGTAATGAGTAATGCCCCTTCCCCTCTCAGAATTTGTTGTCTTGCAAGTTATTTGGTGACCCTGCTGGTGCTGGTGCCATGTAAAAAGCATCCAGTCTACACTGTGAAGTGGTTGGCATTTGGAAGGACATCCAGCTGTAAAAACCATGCCGAAACTGACCTTGCCTGTATTGGTGTCACATAAAAAGGACTCAGTCCACTCTATGGGGTGGTTGGTATTAGGAAGGATATCCAGCCGTAAAACCCATGCCAAAAGAGACACAGTAGCCTGGTGTAGTCTTCTACCTGGCCAGCTCCTCTCATACTGTCCAACTCATGCCAGCATAGAAGACAAATGTTAAATGATGATGATGATGATGAATACTAAGTTAAATTCTTGAGATGAGTTTTCATTATCATCATCATTATCATTGATTTGATTCAGGTTCATTCTTATTCTAAGTAGAATTTATGTGGGTAGTGGGTTACTACCTGTAACCTTAGGTACAGACACTCTTTCAATAGTCTTCCAAGTACTCAAGACCCTCCTGATATTCTTTCCTGTCCCTAAGAGGCAAACTTTCTGTAGAAGCTCTACAGAGCATTCTAATCCAATCTCCTTCAATTTATATCTTAGCTTACAGTTCCCAATGCACCAATTATTATAGGCACAACCTTTACAATCTTCATATTCCAAATTCTTACAATTTCAAATCTTAAGGGATAGTATTTTTTTTTTGTCTTTCGTCTTCTTTATTTACAATCCTGGAATCATGATTATTATTGTTATTGGACTCTGCCTTTCAACCTTTCGAAGTAGATAAAAAAGCATACCAGTTGAGCACTGGGGTCAATGTAATTGACCTACCCACTCCCTCAAACATGCTGGCCTTGTGCCAAAATTTGAAACTACTACTACTACTACCACTACTACTACTACTACTACTACTACTACTACTACTACTACTACTATTATTATTATTATTATTATGGCAGAAAGCTAGCAGAATTGCTAACACACTGGAAAAAATGCTTAGTGGCATGTTGCATGCCTTTACATTCTGAGTTCAAATTCCATTGGAGTTGGCTCTGCCTTTCATCCTTTTGGACTCAATAAAATAAGTACCAGTTGAGTGCTTGGGTCAACGTAATCTTCTTACTGCCTCCCCTGAAATTGCTGAGCTTGCATCAAAATTTGTAACAACAACAACAACAACAACAACTACTACTACTACTACTACTACTACTACTGCGTCGTCGTCGTCGTCATCATCATCATGAGGGTGGTGGAAGGCAATTTACTTTTCATCTTTCTGAGATTGATAAAACAAATACCAATGAGGTACTGAGATTGATTTCATTGACTTATAGCTCACCCTTTCATAATTTCAGGCTTTGTGCCAATGTTTGGAAGTATTATTATTACAGACGAAAGCTTTTGTGCATAGTGAGATGGCTTCTTCAAATGCTCAGAAGACTCCCTAGAAGTATGTGGTAGCTTCTGTTCATCAACAGTGGAAGAGAATGCTCCAAAAGCAAAACTTTCATTACTTTCTTTCCAAACCTTCCTTGGTTTCCCTTTTCTTGAATTACTAGGTATTCCTTTATTGAAACGCCAACCTCTATATGAACCCCACGTCTGAACCAGTACAGTTTTGTCTCCTGAAAGCTGCATCTGATTCATCTTGTACCTGGTTTTTGCTTCAGCTCATTTATGCTTCTGTCAATCATGTACATACACTAACATATATTCAGAGAGCATGATTGCTTCGTTTTAACAGAAGGAACCTGTGGAAGCAGGAGACTGATGTAGACACAAAAGAAGCGATGACAGCTGATCTCAAGCTGCTAAACCTCAGGAAGGAGATGACAAAGGGCTACAACAAACAGTGAGGAAGTCCCATCCAACTCAAGCATAACAAAAATAATGACGACAATGATGATGATGATGATGGTGATGGTGATGGCAGAAACATTCCAGGGTTTAAATCTCATCTCTTTAAGAGTCTAATAAAAACAACGTTTTTGAACAATTTAGTCTCAATTTCTCATCAGGTGTCAATACCTATGTAGATGTGCTTGAGCTGGGATTGAACTAATATATATTGGTTTCAAGTTTTGGCACAAGGCAAGCAATTTCAGGGGAGGGGGCCAAGTCAATTAAATCACTCTCAGGGTTCAACTCATACTTATTTTACTGACCCCAAAAGGGCAAAAGGCAAAGTTGGCATTTGAACCCAGAATATAAAGACAGACAAAATGCCGCTAAGCATTTTACCTGGCGTGCTAATGATCCTGTCAGCTTGCTGCCTTATTGAGCTATAAATATTAAAGATCCATGAGTGCAATTCTACTCCAAGTACCTGTACATATACCTGGCACCTGATGAGTAACAGAAGCTCTCTTTCTCTTTCAATATCCTCTTCTGTTTAACATAAATATTACTCCACGACATAAGAAATATTGTACACATAACACTGGTCCATTAGCATTTAAACTGGCCAAATTTAGCTCAAATATTCTACATGTTTTACATTCAAACTGGCTACATCTAACCTCTCTTACCTAGCCTACAATAGCATTCTAAAAATAAACAATCACATCACTGAAGCCTCAAAACTATAAGATAACACATGTTATTCAAAACAATTTGAATAAAAAAGCATTACATTTGACAGAGTAATCTGAACACTAAAGGGTTACGTTAGTTTTTGGAACATAAACTCACTCCATTGATGAAAAAGGTATGTATAGGTTTTTACCAAAACTAGGGCAGAGTTAGAATAAGAAATGGCATATCATTTAATAGTGGCTGTGGTATTCCCATCATCAAATCCTGATATTAACTCTTTAGCATTTAAATTGGCCATATCCAGCCCAAATATTCTATATATCTTATGTTCAAACTGACTGGTTCAGGCCTCTCATACCTACTCTACAATGTCATTCTAAAATTAACCCATAAACTGCTGGGATTTTGCTGTATGTAACACAAACTGCTGAGCCTATTTTAGGTAAAGGTCAACATCGATCTATCACTTGAAAAAAATACTCAGTGTTTCTTAACACCTTCTGTGATTGACTACACTGTTTCTGGGGTGAAAGGGTATCGTGTGCATACATTATACGTCATCAAAATTAGGTCAGATCATGCCCTACTTCCGTGGCCACGCACGTGGCCTGTCGCGTTGGCCACTGAGGTGGCCTATCGCAGCTTATGGGTTAAACAGTTACATCCTTGAAATTTTGAAGATACAAGATAATGCAAGATTAATACAAAACAATGTGATTGAATGAGCATTATATTTTGATAGAATAATCTGAATGCTAAAGGGTTAAATCTAATATTGCAACCAGCTAGATCCTCCATTAAGTTGTAAAATCTATGTCTTTTCACAGAGCACCTTTGATACAATGCAGTTCTGTAACTTGATTTCTGTGAATCAAAAGAATGGTTGGGTTTTATACATAACTTTCCCAGATCAAATCTGTAATAAATTATTTTGAATGTCATGCTATCAGTTAAGGAAGTTTATACTCCTGCAATTAGCTATTTAGTATTTATTCTTTGTGGCTAATGAACTTCAAGTTGTAAATTGTAAAAGAGGGTAATGTCCAGTGTCAATTTCTTCTTTGTTTTTGTTATTTATGCTTTACTACAAAAGAACAAAATTACGTCAATGCAAAAGTAAACATTGTTTTAAGAGGGAGGAGAAAGAGGGAAAAGGGAGGAGAGAGAGAGAGAGAGGGAAGAGGGAGGAGAGAGAGAGAGAGACAGAGACAGAGAGAGAGAGAGAGAGAGAGAGAGAGAGAGGTTAACAGTTGAAAAATTGCTTCAGTCAGTACAGTTCCTAAGGTCTGACCTATGAACATCACCTGAAATCTGTTTTTGTCTGCCTCTACTAATCTGCAGTACTTTTCCACTAATTGTAAACAAGCCAGTTGGGGAAGTAACAACATGGCTGCTCAACCTGCTGGAAATAGCAATGAAACATCGCTCAAATCATATGCTGCTGTGTTAAAAAAAAGTAGATCACATTGAATAATGTAATCCTGGATATATAAAGGGATAGAATAGTAAGGCTGGAAAGCCCTTGATTTTAGGTCTGCTTGGTCAGTTTGACCTGGGGTTAAACAACGACAGTCAGCTGTTTACTACACACAATCACTTTCTTCAACAAGACTCAGAGACTGATCAGTTGTTCTTACCGTTTGCTTTAGTTTCTTTGTGAATCTTTTTGGCTCCTTCAAGAGATTTTACGTCACCGTTGGCAATGACTGGAATATTTACACTGCTTTTAATCAGTTGAATTGCTTCATTGTTCACTGGTTCACCTCTCTGTTCAGGTGTACGTCCATGAACAGCTAACCAAGATAATCCAGCATGTTCCATTTTACGACAAAATTCAACAGTTTCCCTAAAACAAAAAATAAAAAAAAGGAAATGAATATAATAAACAAGTTTTGAAAGTATTCCTTTTAATTTTAGAAACTGACTGTCAACAAAATCACAATAGCTACCCCAAGAAAACTGTCCTCCGTAGTTGGTGATCCCCACAAAACACTGCAGCTGTATCTGCATCCATTCTACAAAACCCTCTACCACTGTAACTGTCTCCAACACAACTGACAACAGCAGAAGCTAGTAAAGGAGAAAAAGGAGTAAAGACCCCTTTCGGTCACGAATGACCATGGGACTGCACCAAGAAGGTTACCCTCCTAGGCACAATTCTGGGCAAGCTTGTTTAAGGAAGACCAGCAGTTGCCCATGCAAATCAGCCACCCCTCTCCACTGATGTTATCCAAGGGAAACCATACGGGCTGATACAGCTTGGCACCAATGACACCGCAACTCATACCTATAGCTGAATGAACTAGAGCAATGGGAAATAATGTTTTGTTCAAGAACACAACACACAACCTGGTCCAGGAATTGAACTCAGTTACTCTCCCAAAATTTTCACTGTAGTAGCCGACTGCCCACAAAACAGCTGACACTTGAAGCTGGTCACACAGACAGTTCACTGCAGTAGTTGGTTGCCCACAAAAAAAAAGCTCACAGCTGTAGCTGGTCATTCAAACAGTCTACTGCAGTAAGTAGTCCTCATGAAGACCACCCACTGCAGTAGCTGTGCCACTTTCTTTTGTTTACTGAAAATATGATATACACACACACACACATATATATATGAGAATTCACGAAAAAACAACAGACGAAGACAGGTGGTGTAAACGACAAATTGATGTATTAGTTTAATGCTCGGGAATAGAGAAAGTCTTTAACGTTTTGAGCCTACGCTCTTCAACAGAAAGGAACACAGAAAAAAACAAGGAGAGAAAAAAAATATAAGTGTAGTGGTCAGCGATCTATATATATATTTATTTATTGATGGGTTTCAGCCAAGTGGCTGTGGTCATGCTGGAGCACCATTATAATTGTATTTACTACATTTTATCTTTGCAATGTATAACATAAAATTACATATATTTTTCTGTAATTTGTTTTTTTTTTTTCTTTTTCGTAATGAAATCATTGGTGTTAGAAAGGGCATGCAGCTGTAGAAACCATGCCAAAGTTGACACTTGAGCCTGACACAGCTCTGCAGCTTGCCAGACCCTGTCAAACCGTCCATTGCATGCCAGCATGGAAAATGGATGTTAAAAGGATGCTAAATGATGATGATGATGTTGCATCATTATTGTTGCCCTTTGTTTTGTCCTATCTGCTTTAGTGTTTTGATAAATAAGCCTGAGTGAACTCGATGCCTTTGATCAGAGTACAGTAGAGCACCAATGACAACAGCAGACCACGTCACTACTCTATAACTAAAAGACAGACACTTTAACTCGTCAGTCAATGAAGCATCACAGCAATGTGTCATGAAACAGTAAAGAGAGAATTGATTTTTATTTCTTTTTTCAAACATATACTTTGCACTACTATTTTAACTTGCAGACATAAGGTTTGTACCTTGCCAAATAAAATCAATATAATTATATGTAGTAGCGATAATGAATGCTGCCAATAGTTTGAGGAGTTAACATATCAGAACTTGCAGTCAATCAATATAGTTAAATATGTTAGTGATAATAGATTTCTGCTGTAGAGGTATGTGTTGTAGTAATTAAACTGTAAATTCAAGTAAAACAACTGTTTGAAGTTTATTTCTGTTTGAGTGCAGTATAGCGAAAGACAATATGTACAAAACACGACAAAGTATTGAACCGTTGTCAAGAAGTGAAATGCAGTACTTGATAAGAGAAATATTAATTATCAGGGACATTTAATAATATGAAATATTCCACATTTCCGGTGAAAGACATCACTGATGCAAGTGTGTCTAGAAATGATACAGAGACTGTTCAACAGTTTCGTCACATCTAAATAATCAAGAGCTGTATACTAAAACCTAGCTTATTTTCAGTGTCAGAAAATACTACAGTACTTGCAAACCCTACAAAACATCTGACATTAAGGATACAATTACCACATATTTCAGATGGAGTACTTACTGCACAAACACACATGCACATTACTATTCTAGAAAGACATCATCATCACCATCATTGTTTTAATGGCTTCTTTTCCATGCTTGCATGGATCAGAAAGAACTCACTGAGACAGATTTTCTATAGTTGAATGCCCTTCCTGTTGAATAACCCTCACCTGTTTCCTTGGATGGAGAAGCTGAATACCAACTTCCTTCAACTCACTAGACTTTTAACCTTAATCTCACCAGATATTCAGTTTGACATTCAACTGATTTCACTCTAAGGATATTATTATTAATATTATGGTGTGCATTTGGAATCAATGTTCTTGATACTGGATTACAATCAATTTCCTTAGATTTCGAAGACCTTTCTTACAATCTTTACTGTTCCCAAAAGAGTAGATTTCTGAATTAATGCAACTCTGGTAGTTACACCAATCTCAATAAGGGAATTGTTAAGTCTGTTGATTAAAGTGCCTAAGGCACCGATAACAACTCGGGTTACTTTAGTAGAGACTCTCCACAGTTGTCGTATTTCCCTAGCCAAATCCTGGTATTTTCCTATTTTCTCTTGTTCTTTGACTGTTACATTCATGTCTGCAGGTATAGCCACATCTATGATGATGCTCTGTTTTTTCCATTGTCTAGAACCATGAATCTGGTCACTTGGTATGAATTTTGCAACCAGTTTGCACATTAAAATGCCAGTTATTATTATTATTATTATTAGTGGTGGTGGATTAGCAGAATCATTGGTATGTGTTGGACAAAATTCCTTAAAGTAGTTCTTCCAGCCCTCTACATTTTGGGCTCACATCCCACTGAGGTCAGCTTTACCATTCATTATTTTGGGGTCAATGAAATAAAGTTTCTGTTATATATTGGAATTGATTAAACAAACCCTTCCATCAACTCCTGGCCTTCTACATAAATTAGAAACTTTTAAGAGGGGTGGATTGGCAAAATAATTAGAACATCAATATTTGTTCCCTCAAAATACAGAATCTCTTTTATTCTCTTTTCTCTTTTACTTGTTTCAGTCATTTGACTGCGGCCATGTTGGAGCACCGCCTTTAGTCGAGCAAATCGACCCCAAGACTTATTCTTTGGAAGCCTAGTACTTATTCTATCGGTCTCTTTTGCCGAACTGCTCGGTTACGGGGACGTAAACACACCAGCATCGGTTGTCAAGCGATATTGGGGGGGGGACAAACACAAGCACACACATACATATATATATATACATATATACGACGGGCTTCTTTCAGTTTCCGTCTACCAAATCCACTCACAAGGCTTTGGTCGGCCCGAGGCTATAGTAGAAGACACTTGCCCAAGGTGCCACGCAGTGGGACTGAACCCCGAGCCATGTGGTTGGTAGGCAAGCTAAATAATAGAATAGAGTTTTTTTTTGTTTTTTTTAATATTTTCGTTTTATATTACTGCTAAAGTGAATAAAAAATGAGGCTTTCTTTCCTTGAATTTGCCCTTCAGAAAGATTAAGGTAAACAAAGCAAAACAATAACTAAACAAAACACACACACACACATACAAATATATCACAGAAAATTTTTAAAAATAACACTCTAACAGAAAAATACAGTATAATAATACAATAATAATAGTACACATACATGTCCTGTTTTGGGTGTAATCACAGATAGTGATAATAAAACATGATAGCATTTGCTTGAAAGAACATTTTACTGATGTCCTTTCAAACAAAAAGTCTTTTAATATGGAACATTCTACTGAAAGATCAAAAGCTCGGAAACGTTTTGCCCAATGGACTGGTGTCATTATTCTACAATTGATCACAGAGGCCTATAAGAAGAGAAAACTTATGACTCTATGTCTTGCTAGGGACACAAGTTTCATAAGTGGCTTTGTGTCAGGTGCTGAGCAGCTGAGACACAAGACAGGGATAGGGACAGGTGTATTGCTGTAGAGAAGACAGGTGTATTGCTGTAGAGAAGATACAGGACTACTACAGCAGAAAAGGCAGAAAGGGTGATGGAGATGGGGTACCAGGGCATACCCTCAAAGTATGTGAAGCTGGATGAAGGGAGGAGAGGAACAAAGAATTGAGGATAGCTGGGCTGGTAGTTTTCATGAGAGTGTGAAAGGTGACAGACAGTTTGAGATGAAGATAGACATGAATGCAGTGACTGGTGAACATAGATAGAGGCATGGTCAATAGTGAATCTCAATTTGAGAGAAGGTGAAGGAAAATAGGAGAGGGCCATGGAGGAAGAGGTGATAGGCAGCAACATAAAAGGAGGAGGAGGTGGAGAGTAACCATCATTTACACACACATGTACACACAGACACATATGTATGTGTGTGTGTGTGTGTGTGTGTGTGAGAAAGTTATTAATATATATGAGAGAAAGTTATAATGCAGAGATTGATTTAATCCAGAGTAAAATGAGAGGAAAAACTGGCTGATAACATGATAAACAAATTATTCATAAAAATGAATACCAAAATAACTAACGCTGGATGGAGCTTTAAGTGGGATGGACTGTAAGCTAATATATGGATAGAGAGGGATAGGCATGGCTGTATAGTGCATAAGTTTGCTTCCAAACCATGTGGTTTCAGGTTCAATTCCAGTGCAGTACCCTGGGTTGACCAAAGCCTTGTGAGTAGATTTGTTAGGGAGAAACTGAAAGAAGTCCAGTGTGTGTGTGTGTGTGTGTGCCTCCTTGTCTTGACATCATGTGATAGTTGTAAACAAGTGTTACTGTCATTCAAGTGGTGTCTTTATTTTCCAATATTCTGTGAAAACATGCTCAGTCATATAGAAATATCACCTAGCCTAGAAACAAAGGAGGGTTGGCAACTGGATGGGCATCCAACTGTAGAAAATCTGCTTTAACAGATTCTGTTTGAGCCATGCGAGCATGGAGCAGTCAATATTAAAATGATGATGGTAATCTTCCAGATACTTCAAATAATAATAAACAAAAATAATCAACTTATTAGAAGACTTTCAGATTTCCTCAGATACTCTCCACTAAGAAACCATTTTCTACTCTCCAAAACCAAACATGTTACTTTCCTTTGGAATTAAAAAATTTTCTATTGCACTTTTCATTATCTTTACAGACCAACCCTCAATCTCCTCCTTTCCATACTAGAGAAGTTGCTGCAGAAGTTAACCCTAGCCCTAACTTTCCCCATCATCATCATCATCATCATCATCATCATCATCACCACCATCACCACCACCACCATCACCATCACCATCATCATCATCACCACCACCACCACCACCACCACCACCACCACCATCACCATCACCATCATCATTTTAACATCTACTTTTCCATGCTTGCATGGGTTGGATGGAATTTATTGGGGCAGATTTTCTATAGTTGGACGCCTTTCCTGTCACTAACCCTCACCTGTTTCCATGTAAGGTAATATTTCCACATGGCCAGATGTGTTCTTGTAGAATATTGGAAATGAATGATATTGTTTGTATGACAGTGACACTCACAACAATCAGGTGATGCCAAGACAAGGAGACACAAACACACACACATATACATGGCATTAAGAAGGACATCTAGCTGTAGAAACCTTGCCACAACAGACAACTGGAGTCTAGACAGGTCTCAGCTGGTCAGCTCCATGTCAAACCATTATCCCATGCCAGCATAGAAAGTGAATGCTAAACAATGATGATGATGATATATATATAAAATCATAACCATCATTTAACACTTGTTTCCCATTTAACAGTCACTGGTATGGGTTGGACAATTTCATAGGATCTAGCAAGCAGCTGATACATATATATATATATATATATATATATATATATATATATAGTTAATCCTCCAAAAAACAACAACACAAGGAAGTGGTACATGCAAAGTATTAGCAGACACTCAGGGAAAGAAATAAAGGTAGTTTTATGTTTTGAGCAAAGCTCTTCTTCAGAAACAGGAGGCAGAGGACAGTCCAAGAGAAAAGGAAGACGGAGGGAGGAAAGAAGGAAGGATGGATGGATAAGATAGGCTTCTTTCAGTTTCTGTTGACCAAATCCACTAACTAGGCTTTGGTCAGCTTGGGGGTTATAGCAGTCATACAGTAGCACTGAACCTAGAGCCATGTGGTTGGGAAGTAAACTCACTATACAGTTATGTCTATGTCCACTTCTGTAGATTAAACTGTAGGTTGTTAATATTGATTTCTAACAGAATAAATGCCACACATTTCTGATAAAAATACAGTCAATTATTTTGACTCCAATACTTGACTGGCTTATATTTTACTGGCTCCAAAAGGTTGAAAAGGTAACCTGAATAAGATTTCAACTCAGAATATGAGAAAAAGATGTAACTAAAGAATTCAAGGAATTTTGTCTGGTGCTCTACATATTATTCTACCAACCTCAACTCTTATGTAATTAATGGGGGTGATGGATTGAAGGAATATGAAAATGTCAAATAAAATTTCTTTTATCTTTTACTTGTTTCAATCATTAGACTTGCCATGCCGGGGCACTGCCTTGAAATATTTTAGTCAAATGAATCGACCCCAGTACCTATTTTTTTATAAGCCTGTTACTTATTCTATCAATATCTTTTGCCAAACTGCTAAGTTACTGGGATGTAAACACACTAACACTGGTTGCCAAGCAGTGGTGGGAGACAAACACAAAGTCAAATACACACACACACGTCGGGCTTCTTCCAGTTTCCATCCATCAAATCCACCCACAAGGCCCTGGCTGGCCTAAGGCTATAGTAGAAGACACTTGCCCAAGTTGCCATGCAGTGGGACTGAACCCAGACCCATGTGGTTGGGAAGCAGATTTCTTATTACACAGCTACGCCTGTCTTTTGTGATATTTAGTTATAGCCTTGATGTTCCGAGTTCAACTCACACCAAGTCAACTTGCATTTCATCCTTCTGGGTTCTGTTGATCCAACAATCTATAGATCTCTCTAAATTACCGGCTCCTTGTCTGGCTAACTGATACCCAATTGATTCAACCATCTACAGATCTCAAACTATTGCTCCCTTGTCTGAGATACAACATTTCATAGTCATAGTTCATCCCAACACCGAGTAAAATATGCTTTGTGTTCTAAAACTAAAAGGTTTCACTCTGGTTTTCATAAAGAACAACAGTCTATCTAAAGTAACATCCCTTGACAAAGTAAAATCATTGTACCTGCTCCTCAGAACAAGGTAAACTTACCCTCAAATCATTCAACTCCAGATCATAGATTTATTAATATCAAAACATAATAACTGCTCTTTAACCCTTTAGCATTCAAATTATTCTGTCAGAAGTAGTGCTTATTTTGTCACATTGTTTTGAATTAACCATGCATTATCTTGTCGCTTTGAGATTTTGAGGAAGCAACTGTTAATTTTTAGAATGATACTGTAGGGTTGCTGTGAGGGGCCAAATTTGGCCAGTTTGAATATAAAACAGGTACAATATTTTGGTTAAATATGGCTGGTTTAAAAATTAAATGAGTGTTAACTTGTTTGTGTGAATGTGAGTAGGAAGGAAGTGGGATTGAACTGGAAGAGAATTGTCTTCCAAGTCTTACCTGATATTATGATGAATACGTATCTTAATAGAAATAGTAAAGTCTTGGCTTGAAATGGCTCCTTTTGTTTGTCGGATCAAATCTTGCACAATCTCTGGTTTGCGAAGAAGACAAGCTCCATAGCCCTCAGCTTGAGCCCACCTTCAGAGTGAGAAAGGTCAATAGGATTAGATTTAATGTTTTAGCAAAGATTAGTTAATTAAAATATACAATGTGAAACAATGATTGCCATCAGAAGATAACCTTAAAATGTAAAGAATAGTGTCTGAGAGATGCAAACAAAGGTAATTTTTATTGTTGATAAATTATTAAACTATTAACCTTTTAAAATTTTTTTCATTTAATCAAGCTGTGATTGAATGTATGTGTATGTGAATATGCGTGTATGTATGAAAGTGTGTGTGCGTGCACGTATCTATATATATATATATATACACACACATACATACATACATACATACATACATACATACATACATATGTACGTATGTGGAATACACACACATATACATATATAGAAAACATCTTTTCTTTGAAACATGATATACAGGGTGTCCATAAATTACTGTTACAATTTGAAACAATTAATTGTGGAAGTTATAAAAATAATTCATGGACACCCTGTATTAAAACAACTGTTTAATCTTCTTTATTAATGGTTTTTCATATTTCCTTATGTCTATGTTCTTTATATTTCATTAAGAACATTATTGTTGCTAAGTCCACTGACATTTCAATACTTTCTTGGCTTCATTTTATGAATGAAATAATGAGAGTAGTTTACTGTTGCTGCATTTTGTAGGAGGCAGCAAGGCATCATGGGAATAATGTAACCAGATGTAGAAAGCTTCCTTACCAATAATGGAAAACATAGGCATAATGTGAGGCAAACACACCATACTATAAATGTTACCAATATACCAATAAACATCCTAAGAAAATTAACTCTTGGCCTGCACAACCAAAGTTTCTAATTTCTGTGAGATTCTAAGATGACCACAACATGTGTCAAACCCATCAGTGCATAGGCAGTCACCTACTGAATGATTAAGTAGGTCTCATATCTTAACAGTAAGCTTAGGAGGGCAGGCGACTAACAGTAAATAGTATATAAACTGGCAGAAGGTAACTGAAAGTCACTGCTGTATTTTTCCTAAGAAGTATTGTGAATCTTCAGACTTTAGCATGGAGGCATGAAAGAGCATGAATCTTCAGACTTTAGCATGGAGGCATGAAAGAGCATGGATCTTCAGACTTTAACCTGTAGGCATATGAGAGAGAGAGAGAGAGAGAGAGAAGTATATAATATATACCACTGTATCAATCAGACTATCAGATGTTATACACCACTCATCATAATGTGCTTCCTTGCATTGTTGTAGCTTCTGAATGATACCACCCTGCAAGTTAGACATTCCCTCTGACTGGGATACCAGTCTGTCACAGGGTTACCCATTTACAGAGACTGATAGAATAAGTACTAGGCTTACAAAAAATAAGTCCTGAGGTCAATTTGCTTGACTAAAGGTGGTGCTCCAGCATGGCCACAGTCAAATGACTGAAACAAGTAAAAGAGTAAAAGAGTATATATATATATATATATATATATATATATATATATATATATATATATATATATATATATATATATCTTCTATTCTAAGACAGTAATACAATATATTTCTCTGTCTGAACAGGATGGCAATAATATGCAAACTAGATGGAATGGTATGTAACAGAAAAAAGATCATTTACCTTTGAGGACAGCCACAGTTGAGGTCAACACCATCAGCATATCTATGGAGAACAAATATAGGTCAAAGTAAATGTTGAGATCAAAGAAAGAAAGAAAGAAAAAGAGGACAAAAGAAAGAACACAAAACAATACAGTAGAGGGTTAAGAAAGGTCGATAACATTCTAAGACTCTAATGTAGGAGAGTGTGGTTGGAGCAGAAGGTAGACAGACTGCTTTAAATGCATTCTATCTGATGCCTCATATGCATAATTTGAGGTTCAACATTATGTTTAATCTGAAAAATTGTGTATCTGTGTGCATGTATGTGTGTATATGGCGGGGGTCTACATAAGTACTAGCAATATATTTGGGTTCACTACATCAACACTACACTCTATTGTTCAGAAACAAGGTCTTCTGTCCAGAAACAATTAGAGACAACTAGAAGATTGGTTAAAGATCTTGTTTTCTGTTTAATAGCATCCTTTGAATTGTTGATACTATTCATGTATAAACATGCATTGAATGCGCACACGCACATACACACATTAATGTTTGTTTTTATGTTATAATAAAAACAATTTTACATTAAATTGAAGGATTACTCAATACATTTGATAGAGTACAAATTTATTGTTCTCTAACAAAAATAGTATTGACAGTTTCGGACAGCTGAGTCATCATTGGACTGTCTGATGATGCTTAGCTGGCTAAAACATCAAAATCAAGGTCAATACAAACTCTTGTTAGAGAATAATGTATATACACACACACACACGCATATTGTGTCATCATCATCTACAACTGCTAACACTTGGAGTGTCAGCAAGCTACCTAACAACTTTTCTCTATTCATTCCTGTCTTCTATTTAGCATATTAATTGTTGCATCATCAATCCTGTTACCCCTATGATGCTTGAAATCCAGTTATTTGTAGCTCTTCCCCTTGGCCTTTTCCCAAGGGTTTTTCCAGCAATCAACAATTTTTGTTGACTATGTGCACTTGTTACATACCCAAAGTGCCTAACTTTTGGCTGGTCCAATTCTTTCACAAGGTTCCATTCAATTCCATTTTCATCTAACTCATAATGATTAGTCCTTTCTTTGACCAGCTAATTACTAATATTCTTCTAAGGCAGTGAGCTGGCAGAAACATTAGCATGCCAGGCAAAATGCTTAGTGCTATTTCGTCTGTCTTTACGTTCTGAGTTCAAATTCTGCCAAGGTTGACTTTGCTTTTCGTCCTTTCAGGATCGATAGATTAAGAACCAGTTGCATACTGGAGTTGATCTAATCGACTGGCCCCCTACCCCTAAATTTCGGGCCTTGTGCCTAGAGTAGAAAAGAATATTCTTCTATAGCACCAAATTCTCAATAATTTTTTTGTCAATTTTTCTACTTATTTTTAAGACTCCAGTACTCAGATTCACATGTTGTTATTACAAAAAAATATAATATACATAGTATATCTATATGATATGTTGTATCTCTATTTCTCTCTCTACTTATCTACATCTATCTACATATATCTATTTATCTACTTCTCTACATCTGTCTACATATATCTCTCTGTCTACTTATCTACATATATCTCTGTCTACTTATCTACATATATATATATATATATATATATATATATACACACATACATACATATATATATATATATATATATATATATATATATATACATATATATATAATTCAAAGGGTATATCATATACATAGTATATCTAGGGCTACACTATCTGATGAATCTTCTCAATTTTTTAAGAGGGTAATAATGAGTTTATTGCATAGTGTTCAGGTGTACTACAACTCATCAGAGAATGTAAAAAGAAGGGACGAAGAGCAGAGATATAAGTCAAATAGATAAAGAGAGCAATGAAAGCCCAAAGTGTATGCACAATACATAGAATAAAACACAAAAATAGAGAGAAGCAAACATTAAAAAAGTCATACAAAATAAGAGTGTATAGGCATGTTGAGAGTAGTGTTGGCTAATTTTAGGAAGATTGGAAATTTTGAAGAAGGCAGTGTCCTGACAGTTAACAACAGACTCAGGTAGTTTATCCATGTCTCATCAATTCTGAGCATGAAAATATATTCCTGAAAGTCGTGGGTGTTGTACTATGTTTTTGATTTTATAAGCATGTTCACAAATGGTAGTGGTATTGAATTTGAAAAAGGTGGCCAGTGTTGTTGTAAAGATGGTGGATAATTTTGTGGGATTCTACCAAGTCAGCCATTAGAGGTTGAAAAGTTAGTGTGTCAATGTTCAGAGAAGCAATACATTCAACAAATGGTGACTGACAGAGGGTATTTGTTAGGTTGCACATCTCTGGACAGCTTCCAACAGATCAATATCCTGAATGAGATTGGGGTTCCAAACTGGAAGGTAAATTTCACTACTATTTCTAGCAGGTAGAACTACTACATAAAGATTGCTTCATGGGTTTATGGTTGTAAGAGTGTTATAGTTTATACCCAAATCACCCATAATTAAGCAGCCCCATGAAAACAAATGTGTTCATTCATGAGCATCATGGTATTGTTTTCCAGGTGTACTATATCTACTACTACTACATTATTCAACATGTCCTTTCCTTTTTGAAAACAGCAGGATGTGATTTGGCAACGATTTAATAGGTTGAATGACAGCATAGAGACTGCTTCATTAGCTCATAAAAAAAGGTTTGTGTTGGTAAATGCTACATTATTTTAGAATTTATGATTCAATAAACCATACTGTCAGTCATACTGAATATTTCAGCAAAGACAGACAAGCCAGTGAGGGAGTCTCTTCACATTCAATTGACCTACTAGAAATAGCAGCCAAACATCTTTCAAATCACAACCATACTGTTAGATAATGTAGCCCTAGATACATTATGTCAGAAAGGAAAAAGAAAACGATTTGTAACCCTTTAGCATTTATACCAGCCATATCTGGTCCAAAATTTTCTTCCTGTTTTATGTTCATACCATCCAGATTTGGCCTCTCACACATACATAACAATGTCATTGTAAAAATAGCAATACCAACATTGAAATCTAAAAGCTACAAGGTAATACATGACTGATTCAAAACAATGTGAATAAATAAGCATTGCTTTTGACAAAGTAATTTGAACGCTAAAGGGTTAAAATTGGGACATCATTTATCATAGGTTCAATTGTGGGTGACAAATCAACAATGGCTGTCAAGCAGTGGGAGGGTCAAACGCACAACACACATCATCATCATCATCATAACAACCACCTATCCATGCTTGCATAGGTTGGAAGGAATTTGTTAAAGCAGATTTTCTACGGCTGGATGTCGGCCCCTCCTGTCACCAATCCTCACCTATTTCCAAATAAGGTAATATTTCCTCATGACCAGGCATGTTTTCAAGGAGAATTGGAAATAAAGGACACCTTATCATGCATGATGGTTGACACTCACAACTATCATACAATCTCAAGGCAAGGTAACACACAGACAAATATGCATGTAACTACACACAAGCTATTGGCGATTTCTTTTCCTTCTTTGGACTTTTCTCTTTTTCCTTTCCAATGGAGAGCTATGCTTGAAATGTCAAAAACTCTCTCCTTTTACTGAGTGTGAAACTAATACTTTCCTTGTGCACATCTTCTTGTTGTTTGTCATTGTTAATTCTATTATTCATTTATTTGAATTGACTATATATATGTATGGTAAGAAGCTTGCTTCCCAACCACATGGTTCCAGGTTCAGTCCTACTGCATGGAACCTTGGGCCGACCAAATCCTTGTGAGTGGATCTGGTAGATGGACTGAAAGAAGCCCATCATATATGTATATACATATATATATATATATATATATATATATATATATATATATATATATATATATATATATATATATGTATGTATGTATGTATTTGTCCCCCCACTATCGCTTGACAAATGATGTTGGGGCATTTACGTCCCCCGTAACTTAGCGGTTCAGCAAAAGGGACCAATAGAATAAGTTAGGCTGACAAAGAATAAGTTTTGGGGTCCATTTGTTTGACTAAAGTGCTCTAGCATGGCCGTAGTCAAATGACTGAAGCAAATAAAAGAATAAAAGAATATATATATATATTGGCACATAAAAAACACCTACTACACTCTCAGAATGGTTGACGTTAGGAAGGACATCTAGCAATAGAAACATTGCTATATCAGATTGGAACCTGGCGCAGCACCCTGGCTTACCAGTTTTCAGTCAAACCATCCAACCCATGCCAGCATGGAAGATGGATGTTAAATGATGATATATATATATATATATATATATATATATATATATATATATATATATGTATGTGTGTATATACATATATATATATATATATATATATATATATATATGGAGAAAGTAAGAAGAAAAAAAGCGAAAATGCACATTGGATATAAAAAAAAAATAAAGGCTTTTTTATGAAAAGTAACGGTATAGATGAACTAAGGTAGAGTTAAGAGGAATAAAAGTCGTTATTTTGAATTGTTAAAGAGATTCAAAGTCATACCGGTATTGTCAAAAGCTGTTCATTGGCTTTGAATGAGCACCGATTTCCAAACAGTGCCGGGTCTACTAGTCCCTGAGCAAAAAGATTATATGCAAGGGAGATAAATAGTTCTAGAAGTGGTGCAATTAGGGTAGATGTAATACTGTAGTATGAATGGTGTATGGAATGTATGGGAATTAGTGGTATTATTGGTAAGGTTAGTAGTGTTCTGTATTATGTTATGTGTTCATGTTGAGTTGTGGATGATATTTATTGATGAAAGTTGCCTCTTTATTCATTCTTTGCTGTACTGAGGTGTTCTGTGAATATTGACAGAAAGGGAAAATTAGAAAGTTAGGATTAAGGTTCCTAGCACACCTTTCTAGGTGTTCACTGACCTGTATCTGTCTGTATTGTAGGCAGCAGATTTGTTTTTTGTGAAGAGTTGTTCTTTGATGGAGTGACATTCCTGTTTGGCCAAGACATTGATTACCGCACCCTGAGCAGGTAATGGTATAGATTAGGTTTCCCGATAAAATTTGATTTTATCTTAAATATTTCACTTTGTTTAAAGTGGAACTCTGTACCCTAGAAAAGGTGGGGGCATGTGCCACAGTTAGGCCAACCGCATTTTTTCACTTTTGGTTCCGTTGTTAATGGATATAGTCTTGCATTGGTTAATATGCTTTCCAATGATTTCGGTTGAATTTTGCTCTTGATAATTTTGTGTGAGCCTAAAATTTTGTTCATTGTTTTATCTCCTGTGAGAATGAGTAGATTTTGGATTATATATATATATATATATATATATATGTTGTTGTTGGCACTCCGTCGCTTACGACGTCGAGGGTTCCAGTTGATCCGATCAACGGAACAGCTGGCTTGTGAAATTAGCATGCAAGTGGCTGAGCACTCCACTGACACGTGTACCCTTAACGTAGTTCTCGGGGATATTCAGCATGACACAGTGTGACAAGGCTGACCCTTTGAATTACAGGCACAACAGAAACAGGAAGTAAGAGCGAGAGAAAGTTGTGGTGGAAGAAAGAGTACAGCAGAGTTCGCCACCATCCCCTGCCAGAGCCTCGTGGAGCTTTAGGTGTTTTCGCTCAATAAACACTCACAACGCCTGGTCTGGGAATCGAAACCGCGAGTCTGCTGTTATACCAATGTGCCAGAAGGGAGGCTAGGCGACAGGTTTATTTAGCCAGAGGGGAAGCAGATAAGAAAAGATTTGCCAATGTTCTGCGCCGTGAGGACCAAAGACTCGAGGTATTTCGTGTTGCAAGACAGTGTAGGAGAGAGAATAGTGATGTTGTAGGAGAGAAATGTGTTCGCATGGATGATGGTACGCTTGCACTAAATGAGGATGCAAAGAAAGAGGTCTGGAGATGCCACTACGATAGATTGCTTAATAAAGAGAATGAATGGGAGGAAGAGAGCCTGCCGTATGTCGACCCAATAGAGGGACCAGCTATCCGAGTTGATAGTACCAGGGTAGATAAAGCAATTAAGAGTATGAAGACCAGGAAAGCCCCCGGCCCATCAGGAATCACTGCAGAGATGCTCAAAATATCTGGCAGTGTTGGCTATAGCCGAGTCACCCGTATTACGAACCAGGTGATACACGAAGGAGTCATACCCAATGACTGGTGTAGCAGCATCATAGTCAACTGCTACAAAGGTAAAGGTGACGCTTTAGATACAAATAATTACAGAGGCATCAAGCTGTTAGATCAGGTTATGAAAGTTACAGAGAGGGTCATAGCCCAACTAATTAGGGAGCGAATCAATTTAGATGAGATGCAGTTTGGGTTCGTGCCAGGTAAAAGCACTACTGATGCCTTATTTCTAGTGAGACAGCTGCAGGAGAAATACCTAGCTAAGGATAAACCTCTGTACCTGGCTTTCGTTGACATGGAGAAAGCCTTTGACAGGGTCTCCCGATCCCTTATCTGGTGGTCAATGAGGAAACTTGGGATAGAAGAATGGTTAGTGAGAGCTGTGCGAGCCATGTACGGAGATGCTGCCAGTAAGGTGAGGGTTGGAAATGAGTACAGCAATGAATTCCGGGTAGAGGTAGGGGTCCACCAAGGTTCCGTCCTCAGCCCCCTCTTATTTATCATAGTCCTCCAGGCAATCACAGAGGAGTTCAAGACAGGTTGCCCCTGGGAGCTCCTCTATGCTGATGACCTTGCCCTAATTGCGGAGTCACTATCAGAACTAGAGGAGAAGTTTCAGGTGTGGAAGCAAGGTCTAGAATTGAAGGGCCTTAGAGTCAACCTAGCTAAAACCAAAATCCTAATAAGTAGGAAGGTAGATAAAACACAAACCCCTTCAGGTAGATGGCCCTGCTCAGTATGTGGAAAAGGAGTGGGTAGTACCTCTATAAGATGTACCCGGTGCAAGCTATGGACGCATAAGAGGTGCAGCAACATCAAAGGCAGGTTAACTAGGAAGTTAGTTTTTGTTTGTGGCAGATGTTCAGGTGCAATAAAGACTGTAAACAAACAGGAAACAACTTCTATCTCATTCCAGGGTGAAAAACTAGAGGTAGTCGATAGCTTCCGCTATCTGGGCGACCAAGTTAGTAGTGGGGGTGGGTGCGCTGAAAGTGTAGCTGCTAGAATAAGAATAGCCTGGGCAAAGTTTAGAGAGCTCTTACCCCTGCTGGCGACAAAGGGACTCTCACTCAGAGTAAAAGGCAGACTGTATGACGCATGCGTACGAACAACCATGCTACATGGCAGTGAAACATGGGCTGTAACTGCTGAGGACATACGTAAGCTCGCAAGGAATGAAGCCAGTATGCTCCGTTGGATGTGTAATGTCAATGTGAATACCCGTCAGAGTGTAAGTATCTTGAGAGAAAAGCTGAACATTAGAAGCATCAGTTGTGGTGTGCAAGAGAGACGATTGCGCTGGTATGGACATGTGGTGAGAATGGATGAGGATAGCTGCGTGAAAAAGTGCCACACCCTAACAGTTGAGGGAACCCGTGGAAGAGGTAGGCCCAGGAAGACCTGGGCTGAGGTGGTGAGGCAAGACCTTCGTACATTGGGCCTCACCGAGGCGATGACTACTGACCGAGACCTTTGGAAATGTGCTGTGCGTGAGAAGACCCGGCAAGCCAAGTAAGATCGTTGCCAGTGCCCCTGGACTGGCTCTTGTGCGGGTGGCACATGAGATGCACCATTTTGAGCGTGGCCGTTGCCAGTACCGCCTGACTGGCCCCCGTAGGATTTTCGAGCGAGATCATTGCCAGTGCCCCTGGACTGGCTTGTGCGGGTGGCACATAAAAGACACCATTTCGAGCGTGGCCGTTTTCGTGCGGGTGACACGTAAAAGCACCCACTACACTTTCTGAGTGGTTGGCGTTAGGAAGGGCATCCAGCTGTAGAAACTCTGCCAAATTAGATTGGAGCCTGGTGTAGCCATCCGGTTGCACCAGTCCTCAGTCAAATCGTCCAACCCATGCTAGCATGGAAAACGGATGTTAAACGATGATGATGATGATGATGATGATGATGATATATATATATATATATAACGGGCTTCTTTCAGTTTCTGTCTACAATCCACAAGGCATTGATCAGCTTGAAGCTATAGTAGAAAACACTTGCCTGAAGTGCACATTGGGACTGAACCTGAAACCATGTAATAGTAAAGAAGTGAGCTCCTTAACCACACAGCTATGGCTGTGCCTAACTTCATTATGCATTCATGTTATACTTATGATTTTGAGCTGAAGTCAAAAGTTTGAAATGAAGTGGAATGGTTTCCATGAGGTTGAGACATGCCTTGCCACCACTACATGAAAACAAAGCCTCAAGCAGTGATTTAGGGACCCATGAAACAAGTTGTGTCCTACTGATTACTCAGCTGAGATCTTTATAACAAAAAGTACTCAAATATGAGTGTTTATAAAGAGGGTTAAAGAGGAAACATATTAACAGCAATGTCTGACTTAATCTTAAAGGAAGAGAAAGAAACATAAATCAAAACCTGTATTGCTGTTATTGTTGTTGGGTGTAGTAGCAGCAGTAGTAGCAGTAGTAGTAGTAGTAGTAGTAGTAGCAGTAGTAGAAAGTAGTAGCAACAGCACCAGTGGTTGTGATGGACGTGGGGGTGATGGTAGTAGTAGTAGTAGTAGTAGTAGTAGTAGTAGTAGTACTAGTCATAGTAGTAGCAGCAGAACATTTGTAATAGTAGTAGCAACAGTGGTGGTGATAGGTGAAGTAATAGAAGTAACAACAACAACAACCACAACCACAACACAGGTTTCAGGTAAGAAATAAATAAATATACATAAAATAAATAACAGAAAGAAAGACAGATAGATCATTGCTTACGGTACAACGATTTGGGAAGCGCTGACAAAGTCTTCAGTGTTACTGGCTGCAAACTGGACGATGAGTGGCCGGTCAACTGAAACAAAGAAGAAATAAAGATTGGAGTGAATACACCCATGTGGCCCCACATTACTCATCATAAAGCCCAGTATACTTAATTCTGGCCCTTTTTTTTGTTTTGTTTTGTTTTCTAACAACTGTTATGTGCAGTATAGCACGTCTGTCTTTCTATGCCATGTTTTTTGGTTTGTTTGGATGGTATTTTGGGAGGGGGTGGGTTGTTGGTGGTAGTAGTAGTGTGTGTGTGTGTGGGGGGGGGTCTATGTCTTTGCAAGCACATGGTTTCAGGTTCAGTCCTACTGCACAGTACTTTGGACAAAGTGTCTTTTACTGTAACCCTGAGTCAACCAATGTTTTATTGATGAATTCGACATGGAAACTATGCAGAAGCCTGTGTGTGTGTGTGTGTGTATGTGTGTTTGTGTGTGTATGTGCGTGTGTGTGTGTGAATATGTGTCTTTGTGTTTGAGCCCCACTACTGCCCGACACCTAGTATTGGTTTGTTTATGTACCCATAACTTAGTGGTTCACTGAAAGAGATTGATAGAATAAGTAACAGGCTTTAAAATAAATACTAGGTGGTGGGGTGATTTATTTTACTAAACTCTTCAAGATGGTTGAAACAAGTAAAAGACAGAAATGGTAACTTGCTCCTACACCACCTTAGCCCCTTCATTCAACCTTTCTTTATTTCATGGAGAAAAGAGAAAAAAAAGGTGTGAATGGTCCTTCATGATCCTCTCACGGATGACCGTGTGTGCGTGAGAGAGAAAAAGACACAGAAAGAGGGAGAGGGAGATTTTACTCCAGTATTAAACTGGTCCTTTATCTTATCAACCCCTGGAAAACAAAGTTGACTTTGGCAAAATTCAAATTCAAAATGCAAAGAGCTGGAACAATTACAAGTTGAATGTTCTAATGATTCTGCCATTATGATATGGTAGTTATAGAATATGTTAAAACTTGATAATACTGTGAGCAAATGAGATCAGATATTGTAATATCCAGTTTGGGACAGAAAATAAAAGACCACTGATTAGATTTGAACATTGTACCTACAGCATCCTAAGTTAGAGACACATTTTGTGTTCTCTCAGTGAGCCGGTTCTTTTTTCTGACACAAACTAATGCTTGCAATGTCTAATATTATTGACAGTAACATTCTTTTAAGCAGCTGTTGATGCTGTTTTTAGTCCGAAGTCAATTCTGACATTGTAGATCATGGTCATAAGTTTGTTTTAATCAGGGCTGATCTACATGCGCACACTTGCACACACACAAACAACAACAACAACAACAAAAGAGAATGTAACTTTCTAATACTACTCACCATTACAAGTTGTGAAATCGCTGTCTCTGGCCTTCAATGAGCAGAGAAAACTATTTGAGACGATCATGGGCGTATAAGCCAAGTCTACACCATATTTTCGAGTCAAAAGTCGAAATGGTAACCTGAAGTGGAGATATAAACAAATATACATATATATATATATAGATATTATTATCATCATTGTCATTTAACGTCCATCTTAAATGCGGGAATGGATTGGGCAGTTTCATAAAGACAGACGAAATTCCACAAAGCATTTTGTCCAGCATGCTAACAATTCTCTCAGCTTGCCACCTTTAATGGTTTTAAATGTTAACACAAGGCCAGCAATTTTAAAGGAAGGATTAAGTCAATATCATGCATGGACCCAGTGCTTGACCAGTACTTATTTTATCAACCCCACAAGGATGAAAAGTAAATTCAATCTTGGTGGCATCTGAACTCAGAATGAGAAGCCAGAAGATGAAAACCACTGAAAACTTTGCAGGATGCAGAGGAGCTGTTATGGGTTGCCAGCGATGAAGAGCACAAGTGGACCTGGTTGGCTCTACACATGATGATGCCTCTGGGATCACTAACTTGGAATGACCCCATTACATCAAGCAAGAGCACGAAGCCAAGCCAAAGCCATTTTGCTGGGTGCAGTAATAATTCTGCCAGCTTGCTACCTTCCAATAATAATAATAATAATCCTTTCTAATATAGACACAAGGCATGAAATTTTGGGGAGAGGGCTAGTTAATTACATCAGCCACAGTGCTCAACTGGTACTTATTTCATGAGCTCCAGGATACTGAATGGCAACATCAACCTTCATGGAAGTTGAACTCAGAATGTTAAGACAAACATCATCATCATCATCATCATAATAATAATAATAATGATAATAATAATAATAATAATAATAATAATAATAATAATAATAATAATAATAATGATAATAATAGTAGTAGTAATTCAATAGTCTCTGTAGTTCATTGAATTACAGGGACTATAGAAAGTGTGGGTAAAATGTATCCCAGTAGTTATAGGTGCATTAGGAACTGTTACCAAAGATCTGAACAGCTGGATAAAGGAAACAGGCATTAAACCTAGTTTAGTACAGCTCCAGAAAACAGTGTTATTGGGGACAGCTAGGATACTTAGAAAGGTTCTTGGCATCTAAGGTTACTTGTTAGAAAATTTTCTTTTCCAACAATCTAATCTGTTGTGCATATAATAATAATAATAATAATAATAATAATAATAATAATAATAATAATAATAATAATAATAATAATAATAATAATAATAATAATAATAATAATAATAATAATAATAATAATAATAATAATAATAATAATAATAATAATAATAATAAAAAAATACAAAGACCTGGAAGTAGAAGTAACTCAAATGTGGAATCTAAAAACAGAAACAATTCCCATCATAGTGGGCACAATAGGTATGATAAAAAAATATTCAGACAAATACATAACAAAAACATCAGGACTTACAAATATATATAACATACAGAAAATTGCAAAACACATCCTACGCAAAACACTTTCAATACAGTAACTATAAGAGCATCACAGCAAACCACAGCACATACCAAAGGCACACAGAGCTGCGCTCGGCAGTGAAGTGAAAGCACGTTATAAAAATAAAACTACTGAATAATAATAATAGATAGATAGATAGATAGATAGATAGATAGATAGATAGATAGATAGATAGACAAAAACCAAGTAAATTGTCAATGCATATTATGCATATCAAACATACTCTCACCTATTTAGTCTGTTAAAATGTCTCAACTGGTCGACATGTAACTTCTTTAATGTTCTTTCACTCTGATGATATTCCACTCAAAATCTCCAATTGAGTATGAATTGAAACAATTGTAGGCAATGTTAATTAATTAATAAATTAACTTTATCCATTAAATCTCTCCATTTTCTTGCTTAATAATTACACACACACACACACAGATATCTATCTGTGATAGGTAGATAGATAGGTAGATAGATAGATAGATAGATAGATAGATAGATAGGTAGATAGATAGATAGATAGATAGATAGATAGATAGATAGATAGATAGATAGATAGATAGATAGATAGACAGATAAACTGATAGACGTATGGTGGGCTTCTTTCAGTTTCTGTCTACCAAATCCACTCACAAGGCTTTGATTGACCCGACGCTGTAGAAGAAGACACCTGCCCAAGGAACCTGGGACAAAAGCAAACTTTTTATCACACAACCACACCTGATGCTTATTATCTCATTTGTAGCATTTATTTCAGAGATATAAGGTAATCAACATTACAGTTATTATAAACATGTTAAAGATAGGCTCCATATAGTCACTTAACCCCTTGCAGACAGGAAGCAGTACTGACTACATCAAAACACTGTGTGCATGAGCAGATGTCTCCCTCTGTGTGGCACTGTGTTTTCAAACATGCCACACTGAGAAGAATCTGTAAATGTACTGAAAAATTCCTTGTATGAAAGTTTATGTCGTTACTGAATGGCCTAATACCAGTACACAGCACAAACTGTCAGTACTAAAACCGTTTGCAAGGGGTTAAACTGCTAGAAGGAGAAACCAAATTTTCTTCATATCAAATCCCACAATCTTAAAAAGAAAAAAATACAAGTTTACTGCAAAAAAGGAAGGATAGTCAAGGCTGGAATGGCTTTGATCAGAGATCTGCTAAACAAGAACAACAACTTATATGAGTCAGAAGGTAAATGTTTGTAAAACATTAATAAAAAGAATAAACAAACTAAAAAAATGTTTAAAAAATAACACATGACTAAGGGAGATAAGTCTTGCAGATATTTTTGAGGACTTATCTTGTATTTAAACAAAACATACACACACAAACACACACATAAAATGACACACGTTTGTCTATCTGTCTCTCTTTTTTCTTTCACTCTCTCTCTCTCTCTCCGTACACACACTCCCTCTCTCTTTCTCTCTCTCAAATGTGTTTGTGTGTGTGATGGGGAGGGAGGTGTTTGAACACACACACACACAAGCACATATTTATGAACAGATGTAAAATATTTCAGTAATTTCCGTATGCCAAAAAAGTAAAAAAAAAAAACAAAAACAAAAATAAAATAAAAACATACACATTAAAAACTATAAAGTATGTCAACAGTTTTATATAATACTGTTTACAAACTCTATGGTTATATTCTACACAATGCTCATATATAAGGCCCAGTCATAGTCAAAGCCACATACACACACACACACATTTACATATACACATATGTACATGTGTGTGTGTGTGTTAACAAGAAGGAAGTCCACATAAAAAAATAATAACAATTGAAAAATGAGATATCACATCATTGTTACTCCGAGTTTCACATTACTGCTTATAGTCACTTTGTCTGGAAGGAAAAAGCAATACAAGACTCGGAGTGAGAGCAACGTAAAATACCAGTTTTTAATAACAACACTAATAATTTTAATAATAATAATAATAATAATAATAATAATAATCTTTTCTACTGTAGGTACAAGCCCTGAAATTTTTTATTCACCCCGAAAGATGAAAGGCAAAGTTCGACCTCAGTGGAATTTGAACTCAGAACGTAGTGATGGGCGAAATAACGCTAAGCATTTTGTCTAATGTGCTAATGATTCTGCCAGCTCACTGCATTAATAATAATCCTTTCTACTATAGGCACAAGGCCTGAAATTTAGGGGAGGGGATAGTCGTTTACATTGAGCCCAGTACTCAACTGGTATTTATCTTATCGACCCTGAAAGGATGAAAGGCAAAGTCAACCTCAGCAGAATTTGAACTCAAAACATAAAAATGGATGAAATATCACTAAGCATTTTGTCCAGCGTGCAAACAATTCTGCTAGCTCACCACCTGAATAATAATGATAATAATAAAAATGTTCACCATCACCCCTCCACCTCACCATCATCATTATTATTTAACATCCATATTCCCTGCTGGTGTATATATATATATATATATATATATATATATATATATATATATAATAGCCATAGAGTGACCAAATCCTTGTGAGTGTTAGGTGTAGGTGACTAAACCATTCAAGACAGTGCCCCAGGATGGCCAAAATCCAATGACAGAAACAGGTAAAAGATAAAAACCACTCTCGGAGTGGTTGGTGTTAGGAAGGGCATCCAGCTGTAGAAACTCTGCCAAATCAGATTGGAGCCTGGTGTAGCCATCTGGTTCACCAATCCTCAGTCAAATCGTCCAACCCATGCTAGCATGGAAAGCGGACGTTAAACGATGATGATATACACATATATACTCATACATATATATGTGCACACAAAGATCTTTATTTTATATTGCAATTAGTAAACAATAAGTTTTGTTGGTTGTAATTTCCACTAGGCCAATCACTGGTTCACAACATTTCTGGCAGCGGGAATGACAAGAGGGTGTCTGTGTAACTTGCAGCAGAATGAATAAACACAAGAGACTTCAAAAAGTAGCAGTCTTTCGTTTTACTCAACAATGCTTACATCACTGACAAATACAATATGGATATCACTTGCAGTCAGTATGACTTGATATCAGTATGAAATATACTTTTGCACATCTAGCTGTGAGGAGTCACAGTCACTTTTCCACTTTTCCCATATTTGACCAAGCAGAACATCCAGGATGTAACAGTTGGATGGAGAAAGGACTATACTAACAATAGGCAGTGACTATATTTATTAAGTCTAAAAGGATGAAAAGCAAAGTTGATCTAAATTGTATTTGAACTTAGAGTACAGGGAATCAAAGCAAATCTCACGACACTTTGACTGTCAATTTACTGCTTTTCTTTTTCACACACACACACACACACCCTTTTCTTTGTAGCATCTTTACCTCTGGTGCAACCAGGGCAGCAGTACTATAGAATTTAAAATTGTTGGACTTAAGAGGGGGAAGCAGAATGGAGAGAATGTAGTGAGTGAGCAGAAACAGGAGGGGGATATCAAGGGGGATATGTTGTGGGGAAGAGATTCAAAAGGTGTGACAGGAAGGTAGAGGGGAGGTAGGTGGAGCAGACGGTGAGCATTGGTGGGAGAAAAGAGGAGGTGCTGGGAAGATGGGATGTAGGGAAATGGTTTGTCAAGGACATATTTTCTGTGGGGTTGGGTTGGGGAATACAGATATAAAGAGCATGTCCCTATGGCCATAATTTTACTTAGCTGGGCAGGTCTTCTCAAGCACACCAAATTGTCTCAGTCCTTTGTCATCTCCTCTGTAGGATGTTTATATATATATATATATATATATATATATATATATATATATATATATATATATATATATATAAGTTTAGGCACAGAAATGTTGACATAGAGTGGTAAATAAATCGATCTTGGATATATCGAGTTTGAAGTTTCTATCTCTTTTAAATATACGAATTTAAAAGTTAAAAACCTTGAAATATATATATATATATATATATCAACTTTAAATAGAGCTCAAAACTGATCCATTGAAAATACTTTATTACAATAATAATAAAACTAATAATGAAAAAGACCTATGAACATTTCGATGGAACATCCAGAATGATTAATACATATTATAAAATATTATAAAATATAGGATACTCCATCTCCTCGGGGTCCCATTATTATTATTATTATTATTATTATTATTATTATTATTCGTAATATACAGCAAATAAAAACAGAAAACATTCAAATCCAATTTTCATAGTTGACCCATGAAAATATACAAAACAGGATGAAAAGGTATGAGATGAAATACAACCGTACATCCTAAAGGTGTATACATATATATTCTTTTACCTGTTTCAGTCATTTGGCTGCAGCCATGATGGAGCACCAACTTAAAGGGTTTTAGTCACTAACCCTTACTTGAAAAACAAGTAAGGGTTAGTGACAGGAAAAACATTTTGTGTATGTCTCTTGACATCATGTGATGGTTGTAAACAAGCACCACCATCATACAAGCAATATTCTCCATTCCCGGTTTTCTATGGAAAACATATCTGGCCATGGGGAAATATTACGTTGCTTGGAAACAGGTTAGAATTGGCAACAGGAAGGACATTCTGTCTGACACATGCTAACATGGAAAAGAGGACACTAAATGATGATGACAATATATCGTCCTTCTCCTGTCTCCCTATATCATCATTATCATTCTTCTGCTTCACACTGTCAGCCATCTCCTATTCTCTCCATCTCCCCTAACTCATGCATCATTGGTGACCCACCATTCACTATATCTGTCCTTCAGCTTTCCCCAATCTTTACAGTGGTCACCTACCTATTCTCATCTATTCCCTATATCTTACTTCCCCATACTGTTTTACAACCTACCCACACTCCTGGTTCTTGTGTCCCTTTCACTTCTACATACCCCATATCTTCACGGTCCACTCTAACCCCTCATTGCCATCATTTCTACCTCTTTCCAACTCCCTCCGATCATGCCTACCCTTCCTTTTAGAATGTCAGTAGCCATTTAGCTCCTCTACAGCAAGAAACCCGTTCTGCTCTGGCCCCGTCTCTCATACTTTTACCCTACATTTCCTTTGAGGTTTGTAGCCTTCGCAGCTGTATGGCGACCACACTAGTTGTGATGGCATGCAAAAAAAAAAAAAAAAACCCCACTGTAAAGTAGCTGGCAACAGGGAGCACATAGCCAATAGGCAAACCATGGCAAAGCAGACACCAGGGTGCAATGCAGTCCTTCGGCTCATCAGATCCTGTCAAACTGTGCAACCCCTGCTAGCATGGAACATGGATTAAATGATGTATGTTATGTATGTATACTTGCACGGGGACACACGCATGCACACACACACACGCAGACACACATACACACACAGACATACAT
>NC_142931.1:123091131-123118631 GCF_046866305.1 Octopus bimaculoides
ATAGGAATAAGAAGGGCATCCAGCCATAAAGCCTAAGCCCACCAAACTGAAGTAGAAATGGCAAACGCATGAATTCAGCAACCTGCAGTGCAGGCAACTGTCAAGATCACTAGTAACTGAATAAATACTGATATAAGGTAGGGGGGAATTTTAGTCTTGGCAGAATACCCCTCCAGTGTGGGTGGTATTATAAAATGCACCCAGTTCATGATGCAAAGTGGTTGACAATATGGAAAACATCCAGCTATTAAAAATAAACATGCAAAAAAAAACTCAAAAAACATGACGTACATAATCACAGAGATTGGTAGCTTTCTCTGTTGTGTGTGTGCCGGATGGTGAAAGACTGCTTACAGCTGGTGAGACAACGCCTTCATATATGTCTCTTGTTATAGTGTAGGTTCATCTGTGATTTTGCTCAGTATAAAATGTTCACATTTTGTTTTCGTATATTGGTTTCAAATTTTGGCACAAGGCCAGCAATTTCATGGAAGGGGGATTAATTGATTACATCAACCCCAGTGTTCAACTGGTACTTATTTTATCGACTCTGAAAGGATGAAAGGTAAAGTCGACCTCGGCGGAATTTGAACTCAGAATGTAAGGACAGATAAGATGACGTTAAGTATTTTGCCTGGTGTGCTAATGATTTTGCCAGTTCACCACCTTAATTTGTTTTCATGTGTTGACATTTATTTCATGTACATTCATTATGTCTTTTCAAGAAGATATTAAGCCTCAAATAGTGTCGCTAGGTGAGGCTGGCTGACACTTAAGCAGCATCACTGATTGACAGGTAGACCAAGGTAGCGATCTCATTCATAGCATGCCCTCCTCCTGGTTCAAAGGCTTGTAACACCAAACAGCTGGTCGGTTCTGGCTGCTGGAACTGAAACTAACACAACACTGTTGGAAGGCAGGTTTAGTAAAGGTGCAGCCAAAACTAAGCGCCCTTCTCCTCCATTAGTCATCGAATGACTAGGAGGGTACATCCAGGTAAAATAGCAAACAAAGAGGGTCAACAGGTAAAAAATGGTCGAGAAACTCTCGACGTTTTCTTAGCAGTTTTTATGTTGTTCTTCTGCTCATTCCTGTAATGCCCAGAGTTCCACAGGCCTTACTTAGGGTACAGCCTGCAAACCCTCAACTGCCAACCTCCACCAGCAAACACACCTCTCTATCCATTCTTGTGGCAGTCCTCTTCCTCTCTGGTACCTTCTCCAAAGTTTGGAGTATCCCCTTCCAACATATTTTAAATATGAATTTCTGCATATTTTTCTATTTCAGATAGAGTTTTTCAATCTGCAGCAGTTCATCAGCAAAGAGACAGTCTTCATGGTGCAGGACCAGTACATTACTACCAGTTCAACACCAAGTTTAACAATATGAGGTGATCGTAATTGGGAGTAATTCTGACAATTGATAAATATATCTTTCACAGGATCAACACAACTTCTTCATGGAATTTACTCCGCCAATCATTTTCATGTTATTACATGTGTATGAAATAATACCATTACTACTCATTTTAATTCCCAAGTTTTACATAACTCAGATTTTCATGTTATAATCTCTTCTTGTTTTATGTATCTAGGTTGTGATGTTAATAGCAGAGTGTTTCAGACTTTTTACATTGCATTGCTCATTGTTTTTCACAACCCACTTGTATATAGCACTGATGTATTTCTGTGGGGTTTTTTATTGAAATCATCAGGAATTTTGGCAATCTTTCCTATTTCTGTTTTGTTGTTTTCTGAGTGGCTGTTGTCATAAATGAAGATGTTGTTTGAGATAACTATTTACATGTAATAATGGTTCTAAAACAACTCTTTGAAATATTTTTCTGTTCAAAACAGTTTTTACTTGAATACAAACTGGGCATTATTTAGAAAGATATTTCCTCCACCCCACACACCTTTTCCTTTAAAATGTGAGTAGCCAAGTGACCCTTCTACCACAAGAAACCTGTTCTGCTCTGGTCCCTTCTCTTTTACTTTAATTGCATCAATCTCTTAACTTAAAGCTATCTCTCTCAAGGTTTGTAGTCTTGTAAGCTGCATGGTGACCTCACAAGTGCTGGTGGCATAAAAAAAAAAAATTTTTTAAAAACTACTACCACCCAACACACGGTGAAGAGCAACCAGCTACAGAAACCACACTAATGTAGACAGTGGAGCACAATGTAGACCTTGGACCTGTCAGATCTTGTCAAACCAGTCAAACCCATGCTAGCATGGAACATGGACATTAAATGATGGTGATGGTGATGATAATGATGATGATGAACATAACTAGTTTCTCTCTGATAATTTCTTCGATGGCCTTGCTGATAAATGAAGTCAGAGAGAGTTAAGTTTGTAATTATAAGAATCTGCTTTGTTTCATCCATTAAGTGTAAGGACACATTATACCCCCTTTTGAAGTTTACCAAGGACAGTGTCTTGATTAGAGTCTTTTTGTGTGTTTTTTGTGTGGGAAAAAACCCCATCTAGGCCTGTTTACCTTATTTGTAATAGAATATTACATCTTTTATTATGCAAACGTTGCCATTTCCTTTTTCAAAGCAATAGTCTTGAAGACATCATCTGATTTATCTATTTGTATATGGTACAGTGGAAGTGTTGAATTTTTCACTACATCACTTAACTTCTGAAGGTCAGCAGTAAAAAAAGTTATTTCCTTCAATTTCTAAATTTCATTTCCTAAAGCACTGAAGGTGTTTCTTTTGTAAATCTGTAAAATATTTTACAGTTCATTTTTATGTTTACCACAGTTTGGCTTCCTTTGTTGCTCTCATATTTTTGTGCAAGCATTTTACTTTATTCTCAGTTTCTATCATGGACATTTTAAAATGCCCTTCCTATCCATTTAAGTGTTTCGAGAACATTGTCCTTCATCTTACAAGCATTGTACTGTCTTTGGATGTGATATTTTATCAAATTTCAAGTTTCAGCTCTGTAACATATCCGACACATTTAATGCTTCTATTGTTGATGTAGCTTCTTGTTTCATGCCAATGTATGCATAACAAGAACATTAGAATGGCTTGGCTTACAGATATCTTTCTTAACTGATTTTCAGTGAGGTTTTAGAAATTCAAGCTTGACAAAACTGCAATGCTTCTTCTGAAAAATTGAGCAACATTGTCAATGCTACTACATTAAGGGCACAGAAGACTGTGTGAGTCACATTAGCATTATAGATGAATTCTGCATTAAGTGTAAAGCAAACATTTCTAGTTGGGTAAAGGATCATTTGTTTGATGAACAGCATGTTGGTGAGGTCAAGCAGAGATTCTGTTTGTCTTCAGTCATATTGACATTCCTAAGAGTATGCAGCTCTCTAAATATTTAAGTTTGTAAAAACTGAAACCACACAATTTGGACAAATACTTCCATCTTACTGAGGTTTTCTTAAAATTTTCTGTCGCAATTTGAGGAATTTAATGAACAACATAATGTACATATCATTATCTTGAGTTTTACCACAACCTAATTTGCATGAAATAACAAAAGGCGTGACATCTTTATGAATGTACATGGTAATATCACCATGACATATGTTGGTATGTATATTTCTGTATATAATATGTTTGTAAATAAATGTGTTTTTTTTTTTTTTAAATATCATGCTCCTACATTGATTGTATGTGACAAGGCCTCTCAAGCATGGAATTTTACTCTTGATACCCATGACATTCAATAATGAAATAAATTGTTGTTATGTAAGAGGAGTTAGCATACAGCATGGTCATACATAAATGCACACTTGTGCAAAAGCACACACACACACACACACCTTTAGATGTTTACATGTGTATGTACATGTATATATTCATGTACACATGTGCATATATATATACACACATATACATACATAATTATGTTCATGCACACACACAAACACATACATCTATACACATTGGCCTTATAAACAGATGTACAGATATACACATGTAAAGTCACATATAGGAAATCAATATATATTATGAAAAGACACTGTGTTTGTAGACTCAATGAAGTGTAAGACAGAATGCTTTTCATTATTTAGTCAAGTCCCTTTCATTGTGAGTTCAAGTCCAGTCAAAGTCATCTTTACTCGTTATCTTTTTGGGGTTGATAAAGTAAGTATCTGTGGAGTGCTGGGGTCAATTTAATCGACTGTATCATCCTCATCATCAAGATCTGCATTTCATGCTGGTATGGGTGGGATGGTTTGACAGGAGCTGGCCAGGCAGAAGCCTGCACCAGGCTTCTGTGACTGTTTTGACAAGATTTTTATGGCTGGATGCCCTTCCTAACACTAATCACTCAACAGAGTGGACTTAGTGCTTTTTATGTGGCACAAGCACAGGCAAGGTCAGTTTTGGCATGGCTTTTACAGCTGGATGCCCTTCCAAATGCCAACCACTTTACAGTGTGGACTGGATGCTTCTTAAGTGGCACCTGCACTGACAGGGGCACCAAGTACCTTGCCTGTCTCTAAGTTAGTGATTTTCTGCTATTGACAGAAATCATTGTTATTATAAATGTGATGCATAGTAAACTGGTAGAGTGTCAGACAAAATATCTTGTGCAGTTTAGTTATGCTTCATTAAGTCACTTATCTTTTACTTGTTTCAGTTATAGGAATACTGCAAAGCTGGAGTACTGCTTCGAAGAGTTTAATCGAACAAATTGATCCCAGTACATATTTTACTTATTCTATCAATCTGTTTTGTTGAACAGCTAAGTTACAGGGGTGCAAACCAACACCTGTTGTCAAGTGATGGTGGACATACACAAACACACACACACATGCCAATATATATATATATATATATATATTACATACATATAAGAGGGTTGACCACTAAGTGGACATCCATTTTGCTAGAAGAAGACCACCTATGGTCTGATCACTAAGAAAAGATTGTTCTCAAGAAAATTCAACAAACACCTGGACTGAACCCCAAAACACTTGGTTGCAAAGTGAGCCATGTTTGTACCTATATGTCATGTATGTTTATATCACAAGTTCAAATCTCATCAAACACTTGGTTGCAAAGTGAGCCATGTTTGTACCTATATGTCATGTATGTTTATATCACAAGTTCAAATCTCATCAAGTCCAACTCGGCTGTTTATCTTATTGGTATCAATAAAAATAAATACTTGTGAAGTAGTGAAGCTGATTTCATTGACTGCACACACCCACAAAATTTATCAGCGTGTGCTAAAGTTACAAACTGTTATTATCACTAAATGGGCTGATGGTTTAGCTCTTTAATATGTTAAAGGTAATGCCTAGGCATAGTCACAGTCCAATGACTGAACAGAGTAAATGAATATATTTTTAGATGTTTTCTCACATCACTGATTATTAACATTCATAATTAGGAGAGCTGTGTCACTGAAGATTGGGTCATTGAATTCATATTTTTTTCAATGACATCTTTTAATTTCCCCCTTGAGGTCTCTCATTTTAACCTCCTGAAGTATAAACAGTTGTTTTTAATGCCGTATTATAAAAATATGAAATTACATGTGAGTACTGACAAGTCTAACAAACTAAGAATTAAATCTTGTCTCTATTTTGATGGTGATAAGTTTAGTAAGAGAAATTGGAGGTGTTATTGAACAAGCCAGGTGATTGTATCACGATTCCCTCATTGGCTTCTGCAAACGTGACTTACATCTCTAGTACCTAAATATTTTCTCGACATGGTCATAATTTTCCCTCTATCTTTTGCATTGGCATTTCAAATCTAATGATCAAACAGCACTCTTTATTTGATATGAAAGTTCTGTCTGACAGCCCACAACTTATTCTGATACATTGTTTAACCTCAAGTCAGCCCAGATCAAGCAAACCAATGATTAATTAAAGATATTCCAGTTATGAACATCCCATCTTGATTTATATCTAATGTATCTTTTTTTATAAGATTGTAGTATATGATTCTAAGGCAATTTATATGTTATTTGAAGTAGATTAGACAAGTGCATAGAGGTTGTGTGAAAAGAGGTTAAAGGAGTTAGCAACAACAATTTTTATAGTTATCCCTCACTCAGTTCATTAGCTAGAAAAAAATTTTAACAGATCATATTTTCTTCCCTGCATCTACTTCACAACAAGGGCTATAACCAGCAACCAGCTGTTAGTATATTTTCATTCATCAAATACTCCCCACTCTTGCCAATAACCTCTTCTACAATGTGAATTTGTTTTCTCATACATCACATGATGTCTCTAGTACCTAAACAATTTCTCAATATGGTCACAATTTTCCTCTATCTTTTGCATTGGCATTTCAAATCTAATGATTAAACTACACTCTTTATTTGGTATGACAGTTCTGTCTGAAAACCCACAGTTTGTTCTGATACATGCATTATATAGTCTCACTTATATGTAAAGAGACAATTTCATTATATTTTCACTGTTGCAGTTAAGCATCTCTAATTAGTTCTAATCAAGGAAACCTATAACACAAAAGTAATTGATATAACAGTTGTTTGTTCTATGTTCTACTATAACAAAACACTTACATTAAAAGATAACAGTGTATTTAATGTGAACAATATGAACTAGCACCCAAATATTTGATTTGCAGAATATTAATTGAATTTCAACAATGACACACCTCATTGTTGACTACAGAATCAGCAGCAGCAATTAAACTTCAGCCAATGTGAGAGTGTGGTTACTGCAAAAGTCATAGCCTACATTCTTGTAAAAAACAAAAGGCATGCTCCTTTCTTCTGAATGAGAATTATTTGTTGATAGTGCTTTCTGATATGGACCTAAACCATCCATGTTCTGTATTGAACATTACATACTACTATTGCTATCAAATCAAGATAAAACAAGAAATTGACTGACCTAGTGTTATATCGCACGTTTGGATGGCATACCTTCGCCAATGATGTACCTCTACTCAACTACCGAACTCTCACTTCCGACGATTCGACTCAACATCTAGTCTACCGATGGCTCCAGCTCGCTCTATGTGACGCTTCCCGTCTAGCTATCATGTCCACTATTTATACGTATTGGACTAGCCTACTTATCCTCTGGGAGCATCCACACAACACCTCCCCCTTTTGAGAGTTTTTTTTATTTTCTAAACCCGAATTTATCAATTTTATTTCCTTGATGAGAAACTGGCATATCTTTTTCTCTTAGCGTTAATTTCCATCATTTCTGTAGGTTTTCTCTTCCTGTTTGACCTACATGTCGGTTCTGCTTCTGCTTGTGGTTCTGGGACCTTGAACAAATCATACCATATATCCATTGGTTCCTCTCGCCTCTCTTGATTTTTGATATATCTTTTTTTTAATTGGTTTATATGCCTTCTGTGTTCGTATTTTGGTCCTTTTACCGTGTACATCACATTACCAAGGCATCCAGTTATACTTCCTTGTTTCCAGTCCTGTTTTTTGTTTCTATATATTTTAAGATACACTTTGTCACCTGTGTTAAAAAATTTTGTTCTTCCCAAATTTTCTATTTTCTGTTTCCTACTCGGCAACAATTTATCAAAAATAGAACGAATTTTTCTGGAAAACATCAAATCAGTGGGTGACCTACCCGACTCTGCATTTGGATTCGGCTTTATTCTATACATCTGCAAAAACTTTGTCATTTTTGTATCTTCAAGGGTTTTCTGTCTGGTCTTTCTTAAAGCTCTCTTGAATGTGTCAACAAATCTTTCCGCTAACCCATTTGACCTTGGATGGTATGGCGGAGTTAACACATGCTTCATTTGAACCGACTTACAGAATCTTTCGAACTCCTTCGCTATGAATTGTGTACCTTCGTCAATGACGTACCTCTACTCATCTACCGAACTCTCACTTCCGACTACTCGACTCAACAGAATTCAACGTCTAGTCTACCGACGGATCCGGCTCACTCTACGTGATGCTTCCTGTCTAGCTATCACATCCACTATTTATACATATTGGACTAGTCTACTTATTGTCTGGGGGCGTCCACACAACACCTAGACAATAGACTTCTCTAGGTGCAGGATATAATGAAAGTAAGTATCTATTCACTCTTTCACTTTTATACAGATTAGCTGCAGTCAGTCATATAAAGAAAACACTTCACATTTGGGCATTTTTACCACCAGCTCACAACAACCTTTTGCTCAGAGCCATGTAGACCAGCCATAGAGATCAGTCATTTCAGTAACTACCATCTATGCAGCTCACCCACTGACCACAATACCGTAGCTAGAATTGTATTATATAGTTCATATGTCTTTCATTTTCTTGTACAGATGAAAAAACTTTGACAAGTTACATGAACAATGATGATATGAATGGATGCACAATATACAGTTACAAGCCATTGTAGCTGACACTACTGTTGCAAGTCTTCAGTTTACAGATACAAGCCATTAGCAACTAACAATTACAAATCATTACAATGTAAATAATGTTACAAATCTCAAGCCATAGCAGCTGATAGTTACACATTTTTTTTTGCCCATTGCAACAATTGAATCACTTTGGATGGAACTTTTCATTCAGCTGTCTCAATATGAGGCATGTACTTAACTGAACACATACTCAAAACAGAAAATTATTTCTCTCCTTTCTTGTGCCAATCTAAGAGGAACTGTAATACAGATACACCCCATATAACATGTTTTCTATATCTGAACTGCTCTTTTATAGAATTTTGAATTCGTGTTTTATAGCTCTTCTAAAGATCATTATTCCACCACTTATATTGGACAGGTTTATACACTTTAGGTAGAAAATAATCCAATACATATCTTTTATCTTTTTTTCTTTTATTTGTTTCGATCAATGAAGAGCTTTGTCAAACAAACTTATCCCAGGACTTATTCTATCAGTTTCTTGCTGAACTGCTAAGTTACTGACATATAAACAAACCAGCATCAGTTGTTAAGCAGTGAAGAGGAAACACATACACACACAATGGGCTTCTTTCAATTTCTGTCTACCAAATACACTCACAAGGTTTTAGTCATTCAAAGGCTATAGAAGGTACCATGCAATGGGACCTTCTTGCCTAAGGTGCCATGGAATTGTAACTGAACCTGAAACCATGTAGTTGAGAAACAAACTTCTTACCACACTGCCATGCAATACAATTACTGCAATGACTGTCCTCTCTGCACAACCACCTAACCTTATTTCATACATAATCATTACCATCCTTTGTTTATTGAGGGTATGAGGGTACACCATCCCACAATATAAAAACATGTGTTCCTTATTTAAAGCATCTACTAATACACAGTTAAACAGTTCCAGTGAGGAATTAAAGATTGCAAAGTCAATTCAATACTCATGCGGTGCTGCTTCTCCCTCACATCTGAGTTTCATTCTACAATAAGGCTATAATAGGGAAATTGTTAAGGAAGATTTTGCTGTTATATCAGCAGATCAAGTGACCCTATAAGAAACTTATTGCAAGTTTGTAATAATCCCTAACTCCCTGTAGAGACTGACAATCTTTTATCTTCCAGCTGTTATCATAGACTCGAGTTACACCATAAGATTCTAACACAGAACCTTAAATACAGTTGTTTACTTTCATAACATGACTTAACGTGATATTTAATAGTTACAGCAGCAATAAGGGCTGAGGAGTGGCAGAGACAATAAAAGCGCATGACTCAATGACTTGGAATATTTAGTTAAGTTAATTTACATTCCAAATTCAAATCCCACAAGGTGTGACTTAGCCTTTTACCCCTTGGGGATTGATAACGTAAGTAGCAATCATATTTCCAGCAATGACTGAACCGACTACAACCTTTCCACACAAATTCAATGCACTGCGTACCAAAGTTAGAGACCTAAAGCTATTTTTGCTTTATTAATACTGATGGTATTAACCAATAACTATGTTCCCTTAATCATGTTGTTTGCATATTGTCATTAAGTCTCATTAATTTCTAAATGGATCGTGTTTGGGTAAATTTTATAAGCTAAGCATGTTAAATATTTTGATACCTAAAACGAGACAACAAAACTCAGTTTGGCCTCTGCTGCCATGATGAAGCTGAACACCTAAATGGAAAAGCAGCTTAACTATTCTTCCAATCTAATGTATATATATATATATATATATATATATATATATATATACAGAAAAACTGACTGTGTTACTATCATCATAGTGTGGTGTGGTGGCACATATGCCCTAGTTCTAGTGAGACAGTTGACAGAGAAGTTGTCGACTGAAAATGAACAAATCAAAGGTGCAGGCATGGCTGTGTGGTTAAGAAGCTCACTTTGCAACCATGTGGTTTTGGGTTCAGTTCCACTGTGCAGCACCATTGGCAAGTGTCTTCTACTATAGACCAAAGCTAACCAACACCTTGCAAGAAAATTTGGTAGACAGAAACTGTGTGGAAGCCTTACTCCTCCTTCCTGTTGAGGGGTTTTGGTCTTGCAAGTTACTTGGTGAACCCGCTGGGGCTGGTGCCATGTAAAAAGCACCCAGTCTACTCTGTAAAGTGGTTGGTGATAGGAAGGGCATCCAGCAGCAGAAACCATGTGAAACCATCCAACCCATGCCAGCATGGAAAATGGATGCTAAATGGAGATGATATAGATAGATAGATAGATAGATAGATAGATAGACAGATGCATTTTCCTGTTTGCCCTCGCACCATAGCTTGACAATCGGTGTTGCTTTGTTTATGCCCCTATAACTTAGCAGTTTGGCAAGAGACTGATAGAATGAATACTAGACTTCAGAAATAAATACTGGGATTGATTAATTTGACGGAATCCCTCAAGGCGGTGCCCCAGTATGGCTGCAGTTCAATGACCGAAACGAGTAAAAGATAGGCAATAAATCTGTTCTGAAGAAGGTTTTTGACCGGAGCCTATGTTCTTTGGTGAAGAGGTGCCAGGAAGTTTTAGGTGTTAAACAACGAATGGATCATATAAGTGCTCCAGCATGGACACAGTTCACTGACGGAAACAAGTAAAAGAATAAATACCTTCGGGATATATCCCAGCACAATATTTAGGGTGTGACACTCTAACCACTTGGCAATGCACCTTGTGTGTGTGTGTGTGTGTGTGTGTGTGTGTGTGTGTGTATGTGTGCATCTTTGTGATTGTGTTTGTCGAACCCTACTTCTCAACAACCAGTGTTGGTTTATTTATGTCCCTGTAACTTGAAAGTTCAGCAAAAGTGATCAATAGAACATGCATTAGACTTAAGAAATAAATAAATACCGGGGTTGATTTATTTGATGAAACCCTTCAAGGCGGTGCCCCAGTATGGCTGCAGTTCAATGACCAAAAGAAGAAAAAAGATAGACGATAAATCTTTCTTTTTTTTTTTGACAGGAGCCTATGTTCTTTGGTGAAGAGGTGCCAAGAAGTTTCAGGTGTTAAATAATGAATGGATCGTATAAGCGCTTCAGAATACTGTACCTATGCAAGGTCAAGAGTGGCACTAAGTGCACAAACACACACAGGCACACACACGCACACAGATACACACACACGTGTATGTATGCACATATCACTTACACACACATGCGCATGCACGCACGCACACACAGTAGTTAGATATAATTTATGTCCTGTCACTGATAGAGAGATAAATTCTGGATTGTTCCCAGCATTTGAACAAAGATTGTTGGCCTACAAACATACACATGCACACATACATGTGCGCAAACATATGGCTACATACATCACACACATAATCATACACACCCATATGCATTGTGTGTGTGTGTGTGTGTGTGTATCTATCTACCTATACATGTGTGTGTGTGTGTGTGTGTGTGTGTGTGTGTGATTGAACATACTCTTACACAGAATTATATACCTACCTCCCCACCCACACACACCTGTATTATCAAATCCTGATACATCTCTTATCAGAGACTGTTTCAAATGAAACACATTAAGATGAAGATGATAATGATGATGATAGTGTTTGATGGTGGTGGTGTGTTGGTGATGACGATGATGAGAATACTGATGACGGTGAAGAGATAACAATGTTGATGACAATAAAAATAACAGTGATAAAGATGATGATGATGATGATAATGATAATAGTGGTGACAATGATGGTGGTGATGATGATGATGGCAAAGGGGAGCAGGAAGAGAAAAAATCAATCAATAAGTCTGTAGTAGATTTAATGAAACCTGTTCACAGACAACAGAGATGAAAAGAGAGGGAGAGAGAGAGAGAGAGAGAGAGAGAAAGGAGGGAGAAAAGAAGGGAGAGAGGGAGAGAGAGAGAGAGACAGAGAGAGAGAGAGAAAGGAGGGAGAAAAGAAGGGAGAGAGGGAGAGAGAGACAGACAGACAGAACAAAGATGAAGAAAAAAGTGGGAAGAACAAGAAAGAAAAAGGAAAACTGCAGAAGAAAGAAGGGAAAAAAATATAACTCTTCCATTATTACTAATAATACATCACCACCCTCAGCTTCACCACCATTAATCCACCACCATCAATCTTCACCATTAATTCATTAGCCATCATCATTCACACTATAGTTTACCATCATCACCACAACCTCAGCGGTGGCAGCTTCGCCCTCCTCCTTGGCATCATCACCATTACCACCACCACAACCATCACCACTGCCACCATCATTAAAGCACTATCCATTACCATCATCATCATCATCGTCATCATCACCACAAGTAACACCACCACCACCACCATCATCATCATCACTACTAACATCACCACAATGCTATCACAGGTAATACTCCCACCACCTTCATCACCACCTCAATGCCATGTCCACCACCACCACCACTACCATTATCTAAACTTTCCTCAAGGTCACCACAGCTACTCCCTCCCACACCCGTCACCACTAATACATGTTGTTGCTACTGCTGCTGTTGTCTTGATGTCTGTGTCTATATGACTCACACCTGTTCATGGTTATGTCAGCAATTGGTTTGGACAGTGCCCAGTCAATAGTTTAGCCTCCAATACTGCAGCTGGAGGGAAGGAGAAAGAGAGAGAGAGAGAGAGAGAGAGGCAGATAGAGGAAGAGAGAGACAGAGTAGAGAGAGAGGGGGGGACAGAAAGGAAGAGAGAGATGAAGTTCACCTATCTAGTTAGTCCAGTGTTGGTACTGTAATCAATAAACCACACAACTCAGACACTATTAAAATATACATAGACTTGCCTCAATACAACAACAACAACAACAATAATAAAACAATACCAATAACAACAACAATAATAATAATAATAATAATAATCCTTTCTACTAGAAGCACAAGGCCTGAAATTCTTTTGGTGGGGGGTGGGGAGTCAATTACATCGACCGCCACCCCCATACTTGGTTGGTACTTATTGACCACCAAAAGGATGAATGGCAAAGTTGACCTTGACAGAATTAGAACTCGAACATAAAGGCAGATGAAATGCTCCTGATCAGATTGCTGCTTTCTCACTACTACTACTACTACTACTACTACTAGTAGTAGTAGTAGTAGTAGTAGTAGTAGTAGTAGTAGTAGTAGTAGCAGTAACAATAACAACAACGACAATGATGACGACAACAATAGTTCCTTAACTGGACACAAGGTCACAAATTTTGACGGGAGTGGGAGAATTGATAAAAGTGATTGACCGCAGTATCTGACAGGTACTTTGATATTGCCTAGTCACTGCATCAAGAGGTGAATATCAAACTGTCGACCTCAGCAGGGTTTGAATTCAGAACATAGGACAATTAGATACAGTAATGTTCTACCCCTTTCAGATGATGATCTTCACCATTCCCTTAACAACAACAGCCACCACCGCTGCTACCAGCACCAGCACCAGCACCCCAGCACCACCACCACCACCACTCATTTATTATTTTTTTACCATCAGAATCTATTCATACAAACAACATGTTACAATAGGTGTTTGCAAAACATTTGGGGCTGTATGGAGAAATTTATGTAAAAAGCAAGGGGAGGGGGAGTAACAGATGCTACATGATTTATTAAGACAGATATGAAAAAAATATATTATTAAATTACAAAGAAATAAACAAATCTCTATATACACACACACATGCACACACATGTGCACACACACGGTTGTGGTATAGGTATATGTTTGGATGAGTGGTTAAGAAGCTTGCTTCCTGATCATGCAGTCTTAGGTTCAGTCCCACTGCATCGCACCTTGGACAAGTGTCTTCTAACTATAGCCTCGTGCCAACCAAAGCCCTGTGAGTAGATTTGATAGATGGAAACTGAAAGAAGCCCACCATATGTGTGTGTGTGTGTGTGTGTGTGTGTGCGCGCGTATTATGCTTGTCCCCTACCACTGCTTGACAATTGATGTTGGTTTGCCTGTTTCTCCATAACTTAACAGTTCAGCAAAAGAGACCAATAGAATAAATAACAAGCTTAAAAAAAGTAAGTAATAGGGGTCAGTTTGTTGGAGTAAACATTTCAAAGTGGTGCCCCAGCATGGCTGCAATCCAATGACTGAAACAAGTGAAAGATAAAGACACATATTTCATCATCATCATCATCATCATCATAATCACATCATCTCCACATCATTATCATCATCATCATTAACATTATATCATTGTGTTTTTTACATCTACTTTTAACATGTGTTGGAAGAATAGCAGGGCATCCTGATATAAAATACTGAGGCAGTATTCAATGGCAGGATGCCCTTTCTAATGTCAATCCTTATTTTTAAGGTAAGGTATCTTTTTTTATTCCCGCATGCTTCAAACATTCTTTTCTACTCTAAGCACAAAGCTTGAAATTTTTGGGGAGGGTACTAGTCAATTAGATCGACCCCAGTACACAATTGATACTTAATTTATCGACCCCAAAAAGATGGAAGGCAAAGTCAACATTGGCAGAATGTAAAGACAGACAAAATACCCCTAAGCATTTTGCCCAGCGTGCTGACGTTTCTGCCAGTTTGCCACATTCGCATACTTCAAATATTGAAATTGCAGTAAATCTTTTAACTTTTACTTCTTTCAGTCATTGGACTGCTGCCATGTTGGGGCAGAGTTCTGGGTTCAAGTCTGACTAGAGATCAACTTTGCCTTTCATCTCTATGGGGTCGATAAAACATGTACCACTGAAGTACTGGGGTTGATTTAACTGACCAACCCTGTTGACCAAATTTCAGGTTGTGCACCCTATATTAATAACAATTTTATTTATTAATGCAGTGGATTGATAGAATAGGGCAGTAGATTGACAGTGGATTGTAAAAATGCCTTGTAGTATTTCTTCTGGCTCTGTTCTGAGTTCAAACCCTGCTGATGTTAACTGTGTATTTCATCCCATTCAAATATTAATATATTTGAATGGGATGAAAGAAGCACTGCAGGGAGGATTGGATGGCCAATACACCAAAGGAGATGACAAAGACCGGGCACATGAAGAAAGTCGACTTGGGGACAATCTGTGGGTGAATCTTGAAGGTCTGGGAAGAGATTCCAGAAGACATCATCAAGCTGGCTTTCCTGAAGTGCTGTATATCCAACACGTTCGACAGCACAGAAGATGACATCTTGTGGGAAGACAACGCCATCTCTCCCGACTCTTCTGACTCCAGCGATGACAAAGATGAATTGGCATATGCAGACAATCAACTCTACGAGGTCTTCAACGTGTCATCTGATGCCAAAGCGTTCTTAGGCTTTGAGTGAAGTCTCTACCCATTAGGGTTAGTCCTTTTTAGGACCACACATTTTCAAGAAAAAATATAGTGATCACAATATGAATAAATCATATAAACACACATAATAAAAAGATGTTCTCTTATTATCTCTTGCATTAAAACCTGGACTTCTTCCATTAATAATTATGAATATCAATGATCGCAGTCAGAAATGTTTGTTAAGTATGAAATCATCATGAAATTGAAATTTGTATTCATCCTGCATTTCTCCCTTTTCATTAGCCCCAGTTATTTCCTGGTTTCCTCCACATTGTTCCCCTGTCGGGGACCAAAAGTCATGGGTGCGGTTTATACATGGCTGTAACTTATACACCGGCAAATATGGTAATCATATCAACTGGGGTTTATATACACTCTTCCACAAGTTTCGGTTTGAAATCATTATTATTATTATTATTATTATTATAAATTTTCTAATTGCTTTAGCTTGGGTATGCAGGTATTTTGAAAATACCACAGAGTGACAATCATGCCCTGCCCTGCTTTTATGCAAGGCATGGCACCTGTTCAGCCACCCTGCCAGGGATACGGCAAAGATGAGACTGCAGCTTGACAGATTGTGAAGAGGTAGTGGAAGAGCTCAACTGAGTCAATGGTGCTTCTCACATTGATGCTGAGTGGAGCAATCCTAGAAGATCAACAGTCAGGATCACCAAGCTCTATCAAGAGTGTAACTGCAACGTATCAACAGGTTCTGTAATCAGCTAATGAAAGATTCATTATGATTCAAGCTCTCAATTCAAATTCATAATAATGAAATAGAATGGCAACAAAGAGTCATGGGAATCTGCGAGAGCAGAGCAAAATAAATTACTTTAGCACAGCAAGTCGTGTAAATTTTCTTCCTCAGCTTTTTCCTTTCATCCTTTGTTTCGTTATCAAATTGAAAAAAAATATATATAAATACATCTCATGAAACATTTCAACATAAATGATAAATGATACTATAAATTGAATATCAATATAGCTCAATATGGCTCAATATGAAGATTTTAAGCTATTAAAGTTCATCCTGTTTGGGACTCTCAGCTTATACTAATAATTTGAGCAACAACATGAACAAAACAGAACAAACACTCACACACAAGCATGCTGACATATATGCGTGCACACACACACACAATAATAATAATAATAATAACAAATAAGAAGCAAGTGAAAGCAGAAAACTTGGAAATTGATCCAAGACCTACAAGCTGTGCAACATAAACCTGGTTGAGTGTGAGAATATGTAGAAGTGAGCTAAGCAGGCAGCTGGGATTGAGAGTCATCAGCTGTTGTGTTCTATTGTGGTACTTTGGTGGTATGAAGTAATTAAAACTGATGAAAAAGAATGTCAATGTAGCGCTGGCTTTGATGTCAACAAATTGGCTGCCATTTTGAAAGAGAAGAGAACAACGCCAAATATGGAAAATAAAATCCTGCACAGAGTAAACATTCTGTCAGGTTGCAAATCATAGAGAAAATAATTTATTTGTCAGTTATGATTTAATTCTTAATCTTAAAACCTCAAAAGAAGAAAGAAGTGTCATAATGCAATTATAATAGACAAGATCAATGCTATTAGGGTAAATTTTCACAAATGGTCATCGAAAATATCTAGACATGTTTATGCTTGTTTAAGACACATTGATGTAGGAGCAAGATTGAATTATTCAAATCATCAATATTATGTCTCTTGGAGACTCAACTTTGTTAAAAACCACTCTTTGGTTTGTCAGGCTGGCTGCTAATAAAGAATATTAAATAAAAATGTCCTTTGATTGTATCCAAAAGAAATTTTTCAGTAAGAGAAAATAAAAATCATATCAAATTCATCCGTATATTACTGTTTCTTATGCAACAAATTTACAACTTCCACTTTACAACAGCAATTTGCTTTAAAATATATTTAAGAATGAGGTGGTTAGATAAAATTAGTATTTAGCTATACTGCTTTACATTGAATTTAAATCCAACCTGTGTAGATTTGCTTTTGATCCTTTCAGGGTCAATAAATATATACCAGTCATGCACCCAAGTCAATATAATCAACTGTTCTATCCTTCAAAAATCTGTGATCTTACAAATATGTCAGAAATCAATATTGAGAAAGATGGCCGGCTGGTTGTAGAAATTGTAAATGAACAGTGTCTTAGTGGCACTCTGCTGGTTATGATGATGAGGGTTCCAGTTGACATAATCAATGGAACACCCTGTTCATGAAAATACCATGCACGTGGTTGAGCACTCCACCACAGACACATGTACTCTTAATGTAGTTTTCAGGGAGATTCAGCATGACACAAAACATGACAAGGCTGGCCTTTTGAATTACAAGTACTACTCGATTTTGCCAGTTGAGTGAACTGGAGCGACATGAAATAAAGTGTCCTGCTCAAGGACACAATGTGCCACCAGTTTTCAAACTCATGACCTTACAATCATGAATCGAATATCCTACTAGGCCACATACCTTCACACGTTTTACATTCTGAGTTCAAATCCCATTGTTTGGTAAACTTTGCTTTACATGTCACAGAGATTGATAAAAAAAAAACCCAAAAGACTAATAATAAATATATTGGATTCAATTCAATCCATCATACTCATCTCCTACAAATTTGTGATATACCATGTACCAAGGGAACGCAAAGTTTAGGGATTTGCTACAATAATAGACTGTGGAAGGGACATTAAATACAGTTTCCGTGACATAAATTGAAAACTATTGAAAAGAGAAATTAGGTTAGTCTACTTGAAATAATTTCACACACATCTGGGAAGTTTTAGATGATTAATTTTTATGTTCCTAATAAAAGATTTGCAATTTGTTGTTGAATTCATTTTCACCAAATAATGAATAATACAAACCATCACACCAAACTGGGTGAGCTAAACATTAGGATTATCTCTTAACACAACAGCTGGATATTTATAGACCTTAATGATAAACTACCAACAGCAATTTATCCTGGCAATGGTTCAACACTTCTCTAGATCAACTTTCATAATACTGCTATTTAAACAGATTTCATTTCAAAGAACCTACTGATGTTTGACATCCAGTGACAGAGACTACTATGAATAACAACACAAATAAAATATGAGCCAAGCAGGGGACCTCTATGTGCTCACTCAACCTGCTAACAATAGCATCAAAAATCTCCTCTAAAACATACCTTACTATCTTGAAAAGGAAATGCTATATTATATCCGAAAAGAACAAAAACAAAAATTAGATTGTTGTACCTTGAATGCCATGGGCCATAGATCTACTGGATCAAAGCTGACATGGGGATAAATGCAATGAAGTTTGTATGAGAGTTTTTATTGAATCAATCCTTCGATTTTGTTAACACAGCAACCAATACCTCCTTTAATCCTTTAGCATTTAAACTGGCCATGTCAAGTCCAAATATTCTACCTGCTTTATATTCAAGTCATTCAGAAACAGCCTCTTATACGTATCTTACAAAATCATTCTAAAAATAAGCAATCACATCATCAAAATATCCAAGCTGTGAAATAATATATGATTAATTTAAAACAAAGCATTACATTTGATAGAGCAATCTGAATACTAAAAGGTTAAACTTAATACAATTGAAATAGGGACAACACGAACTAGTAAGTAACCATGCAAACTGTTAAATACAGCAACTAAATCATCATCATCATCATCATTTAATGTCTGCTTTCCATGCTGGTATGGGTTAGACAGTTTGACAGAAACTGGTAAGATGGAGGGCTGCATCAGGTTCCAATCTTAATTTGGCATAGTTTCTATGGCTGGATACCCTTCCTCATGCCAACCACTCCAAGAGTGTAATGGGTGCTTCTTTTGTGCCACCGGCATGAGTGCCAGTTATGTGGCACTGGCATTGGCCATGACTATGATTTCACTTGGCTTCACGGGTCTTCTCAAACACAGCATATTGCCAATGGTTTCGGTCACTTGTCACTACCTCCATGAAGCACATCTCCATCAACAAACTCTCAGCCATATTTAAAATGCAAGTCAATGTTCAAATCCCAAACATTAAGACAAAGAATAAAGAGTGGCTAGCCATGGTTAAAAGTCTGAAGTCAACACACAGGATATAAAAATATTTCTATGTCCACCACGGTCAGTTGATTGCAAGCCTTTCATCATTCAGAAGAGAATCTCTGTTCATACCAATAGCATCCAATATGTCAACTATTGTTGGTTTTCAAAGGTCACATGTATAATAGTATAACATTATAAATCGTTACTTCCAATCATATGGCTTACATTAATTCAAGAGTTCAGCATAAAATATTTCAAGAGTGGTGGCCAGTTTACTGTGTCCCTTTAAGTGTTGGTCATAACAACTAAAATGGCAAAATAAGTTTTAGGACATAAAGGGCTTTAATCAAACAGAACCCTTTCAAACTTCGTATACTTATCTATTTTGTGTTATAGAACAGAAAAAATTTTTTGTATTCGAATTTATTTCATGTAAAAAATTGTCTTATTTCGATAATTTCTACTAATCACTGACATCTATTCAGTTGAAAACAGTTAGCGCTGTAACGGTGTATATCGTATTAATCCCCTAACCCTAACCCTAACTAGACTGTTAACCCTAACCCTAACCCTAAAACTAACCCTAACTCTAGAATCCAAACTCTAAAATTGTTACACACATAGATACGCACAGCGTAATTTATTATATAAACAATATATGCGTATAAATTACGATTAAACCGGATGAAATATGTCACAGGGAATAACATTTTTATGACCGCCCAGCAGTAACTCTATTCAGCTGAATAGACGTCAGTGATTGGTTGAAATTACAGAAATACGACAACTTTAACATGGAATAACTTGCGATGTACGTTTTTTTGTTAAGAAGACTAAGAGTAAAAGATGTTTTATATGACACATTCTACCAGTGTCCCAAGTTTCAAAGTGTTTCGTTAGTGTTTCGTTAAGAAAATACTGGTGCCCCCATTTTGAAATAGATCCGAACCCTATCATGGCTAAACAATAAACATACATGTGAAATGGAGAAAAAAAAATTATGGTTTGCTATTTCAGCCACCAAAGAAAAATGGTCAACACTGATTCTATATCGCACTTAAACTCTACATGATGAATCTATTTTACATCCTTATATTAAAAACTATAGCAGAACCCTAACCTCTCCAAAAAAAAAAAAAAAAAAAAAACACACCAGAGATTACAATCAGACAAGATCTAATATTTTTCTTTTAACACACTCCTTCCAAGCCAGGACCAGGCAACTGATGTCAGCATGCAGACTGACAATAGAATAATGATGAAGATGGTGATGATGATGATGATGATGAGGAGGAGGAGGAGGAGGAGGAGGAGGAGGAGGAGGAGGAGGAGGAGGAGGAGGAAACAGAAGAGGATGATGACAACAATGATGACCATGACAACTGATTAGTATTAAAAACAGTATCCACTTATAAAAAACCATCTCTGACAATTCATGCAAATATATGAGTTTGGAGCTGCAGCCAACCCACTGAATAGTCGTAGAAATACTTCATAACTAACCAATCAACAAGCAAGAATACAAACTACTTACTTTGAGTAACGTACCATAGGGGCACAGATCCTCACAAATTTCCTTTCAGCAAAAAGCTCCAGGGGTTTCTTCCATTTGAAATCCTGTTCTTCTTCATCACCCAGAAGGGAAAGTCTGCTCACACCATTGCTAGCATCCAATATATCAACCATTGTGGCTTTTCAAAGGTCACCTGCATAGTAATGAGACATTATGAATTGTTGCTTCCAGTTACATGGTTTACATTAGCTACAGACATCAATTCTTTCTAAACATGCTTTCAGAACTGCTATAACAAATTACAATACAACAGTTTCCATGTACATGGCTGTTTTGTACATCACATCCACAACACTGTACATGGTTACACATAGGTGGCTGACAGTGTTTATCATACAGACTGTACATGGCTACAGTATATATATATATATATATATATATATATATATATATATATATATCACTTATTTCATACATGGCTACATTGTGCATCACACACATTGTACATGCTTACATTGTACATCACATACATCATGCATGGTTACAGTGTATGTTACTAACACTGTATCCACTGTACACCATACAGACCATATGTGAATACACTGTACATCACACACACTGTATGCAGCTATACATCACATCCACTACATGTAGCTACACTGTACAGACACACTGTATGTGGCTTACGTTACACATGGCTACAGTGTACATCACACTCACAATGTGAGGCTGCACGGTATACATTCTACATCACACATATTGTATGTGCTCCACTGTAAATTACATATATATTTCATAGCAACACTATATGTATTTAACCACCACTATACAAGGCTATACTGTACAACTTTCTTTTTCTTTATGTGCTATAAGTTTGAAAAAAAAAATGCAATATTTATTGAGAAAGACTTCTTGACCTAACAAGATCTCAAACTTCCAAGAAACTACATAAGTAAGTACCAGTAACACTTACAAGATGGAACATAACTAACAGAAAACTCAGCTCTGACAGGAGGGACACATTTCATAATGTAGTCCTAGATACATTGTGTATGGATAAAAGATGGCATGGTTACAGCTGCAACAACTTTGATCACAGGCCTACTTGATCAAAGTTGACCCAGTGTTAGACAACTACTTGAATCAGTATTGTGATATCTGAATATTCATAACAAGATTTAGCCTAGTCATGTGAACCAGTTTGGACATGTGTCTCACATTCACACAAAGCCTAGCTTAATAATGTCCACAAGTTGATAGATATGCCACTAAATTGAAAGATTAAACCAAGGGTGTATGTTAAGTCTGCGAGATTGTTTACTAATCATCCAAATTGATATCATCATTATTGTTGTTAGAGTCCAGCTTACAATATTTATGAGGGTTTGATAGGTTAGCAGTTGGCAAATCAAAACTCGTTATAATCCATCACTGTCTTGTCCATGAGGCTCAGCAATGTGTGATGTGATCTCACAATTCTGAGATCAACCACCTGCCTAGACCCTGTCTTAAATACTTTATTTAATCTCCAGAATTAAATGAGCAAACTATATAAGCTCAATCTTGGAGCATCTAAGAGTCATGAGAGAATCCCTCTTCTTCCCCAACAGATTAATTAAAAATTTAAAAAGAAATTCATGTCCAAACTAATCCAGTCATCTTTCATACAGTTAAGATGATATTTTTAAGCTTTCCATTACCATATTTCTGTTGAAATACGACAGACTCTCCCATTGAAGATGATGTGTGAGTATTTGCTGAACAACCTGCACAAATGGTTTGTTCATAGTGATCAAATGCATGTGCTGTACATCAGCTCACTCCCTCCATCAAATCGACACAGCCTGAACAGGTACACAGTGTACGTGTCAGATGTGGAAGTGATCGTAGAGCAACATGAGATGAAGTGTTTTGCTCAAGAACACAATGCACCACCTGATCTAGGAATTGAAACCGCAATCTCAGGATTGTGAGTGTAACACCCTAACCACAAGGCCATTTATGTGTTTCAGTTCATTTTGAAAATAATGAAGAATGTAGTGAAATAACTTTACCCTTATTAAGGTAATGTTTGGAACATAAATTAAGATGAAATTTTCATGTAAGCTTTTAATATACTTTGAAACAAGAAGTTTGTATCATTGAACAAGAGACAATCTTTCAGGCAAGTTGGTATCAAAAGTGTTAATGCCAAATCATTCTCTCATTCCGCTTGTTCTCTACTTCCCATGCAGGTTAACATTACATATTCAATAGAACAGATTCAACTCATTTCTCTCCAGTTTCTGCAGGTCTTCTACATTTAGTGCTTATTATCTCACTACCATTCATTTATGCAAGCTTTGTTGGCAACTGTTTAACCCTTTTCTTACCATATTTCTGTTGAGATGCTCTGTGTTTCTTTCAATTAATTTTAAATATAACAAAGAATTTAGTAAAATAACTTAGTTATTTTTTATTTCTTCATTGCCCACAAGGGGCTAAATGTAGAGGGGACAAACAAGGACAGACAAAGAGATTAGGTCGATTACATCGACCCCAGTGCGTAACTGGTACTTAATTTATTGACCCCGAAAGGATGAAAGGAAAAGTCAACCTCAGCGGAATTTGAACTCAGAACGTAATGGCAGACAAAATACTGGTAAGCATTTCGCCCGGCGTGCTAACGTTTCTGCCAGCTCGCCGCCTTTAGTAAAATAACTTAGTTATTATTAAGCTAGTGTTAGGAACATAAATTGTGACTAAGGTTTGGTGAAAGATTTTAATTCAGAACTTTTGAAAACAAGACATTTGTACTACAGAGCCGGATGTGGTTTCAGGCAGGTTAGTATCAAAAGGGTTAAATAAGTAAACCAGCAAAAGTATTTCCCATTAACAGGTTGTACACTAAGTTTGAGCAGCAACTGTCAGTAACAAATTAACATTATCAATTGGTTCCTTATTTGTACAGAGATATTTCTTGAATCTTGGCAGCTGACTTACACCAATAACCGATTCCTGGAACTGAACCAACAATTATCATTTTGCAGCTTATATAACATGAATATGTATGACTTTCATGCAGCCATCATGTGTTTTACACACACACAATAGTATGTATGCATAATCTGTTCTTAAAATAACTAACAACTAAAAAAAAATGCACTGAATTTATTAACTAACAATTCATAAGACATATCATAAATCATGCTGTTTATTTCAAATCCATTTTCATAATCTCTATATTAAACCATTTTGTTGTTCTCAAATGTATTTTCAACATCTAAAATGTTCATTATCTCTCTCTGTATATATATAAAGGTCACTCCCTATCTTTCTATCAGGAAAGCCTGCAAAGGTCATGGACATGGCTCCCACCACTCCTCAAACTAACTTATATAAAAAAAAACATCAACAAAATCATCAATATATCAGTACATTCTTCTCAAATATACATATATATATATATATATATAAATTTATGTGTATGTATATCTGCTAGCATGCACGTAAACACTGATATTGCCAGCAGTGCTTGGATTTCTGTTGATTTGAACACACTTGTGTTAAGTGAAGTGCTGCCAAGCGCATATGAAAAGTCTGCTCCTAATATCAGGACTGGCCTCTGCAGAAAGCCAACTTTTTTTTACTTCTGCATCAATCTAGTTCTACTGTCTTTCATGCTATACACTTGTACATTTGTGTTTAATGACTTCTGGTCATTCTGCCAAACTTGCTATTGGGATTTAGTGAGGATGAGCAGAGAGTGAAGGCGCTGCAACACAACAATGCCACTTCCATTAATAAAACTAGTGAGGAGATCACAGAGGCATTCTAGATGGAATGAATTAACAGCAGTCCTCATAAGACATGATAACATGATACTATACTATACATAAGAGTGAGTGAGTATGTGTGCGTGTGTGTGTGTGTGTGTGTGTGTGTGTGTGTTTGTGTTTGTGTTTGTGCATGTGTGGATACAACCACAAAATGCTAATTTAAAAGAAAATATTTGAAAACGGGTTTTTAGCAATATTCTTGGAGGAAATGGAGAATAATAACACAGAGGCCATCTGAGTATTTCCAGGAACAACCTTTTAGTAAGCTTCTGACTAGTAAGTTCTATACTATCTATACTATTATCACTTACTATCATACCAAGACAGATAGTGATACAATAGAATGGAGGTTTAGAACTATAAAAGCTAAGTAACAGATCTTGAAGAAGTAAAAGAAAGCAGGTAGTGATACAAAGTAACTACATAGAAACCAAGCTACCATGTGTACCTTGTCAAGAGAAAATCTAAGAGATGTGTTCTATGAGAATGAGAGGTGTGAGGTACTCTGATGTGAATTGCAAAGCATTGTGTTCATGTGAATGGAGATGTCATTAGAGTCCAAATCAACACTGGTGCACTTAACCCTCTCGTGATAGTGAAGAGAAACACAGGAATGCTCCTATGAGAGGTTGAGAAGGAAGAATGGTTTAGTGAAAGACTTACTCAAGTTGAATGAATATAGGAAACAACTATTGAGGTCGGTTTCAGAATTGTTGAGAAAAAAAAATGAAGGAAGAAAATGAAGCTGAGATTATAGTCAGGATCTATGTAGGTCATATTAACAATATGATAAGGGGAAGAATAGCACAGGGGAGCAATTCTGTGTACTGATACGAAGTATGGATTCACATATGGAATACAGTATGCAATTAGTAGAGAACACACCCACTAGAGACACTTGAAATCTAAAAAGCAAGAGAAATAAGTCCAATAATATCAAATAATTGAAATTTTGGAAAATATAGAAAATGTAGTATAGGAGTTAAACTGGTCTTTAACGTTCAACATTTAACCTTTAGCATTTAAACTGGCTATATTCAATATTTTATCTGTTTTATGTTCAAACTGGCAAGAAGTGGCCTCTCACACCAACCCTACAATATCATTCTAATGGGTGGACAGACGCACAGATGGACAGATAGATACAGAGTAGAGAAGAGGAAACACAGAAATGTTGATTATCAATATCAACAATATGGTCAAAGGAAGATACTTCAGGGGAGCATTATGCATATTAAATTCAAATATGATAGGGTCTTAAACATATAAAACAATGTGTTGAAAAACTTTGGCTAAGTTTACCAGTGTCTAACAGACACTAGTTAGTCATCTGCTGTCTGTATGAGGATGTGTGTGTTTTGTGAAGGTGTGGGAAACTTGTGTAGATATAGGTTGAAAAGAGTGGGTGAGAGGCTAAATATACAGGACAAACTGGTTAATTAGATAGAATAGAAAGGTGTTACTCCAGACAACTGGTGTATATTGTCAAGTATTAAAAGAGAAAAAAAGTGATGCATAGGTGACAAGCAATTAGACAGACCTCAAGCTTCTGGATAAAGTCTTAAAAGTAGTTGAAAGAATTTTAGTGAAGTTAGTTCAAGATAAAGTTTGCTTGAATAAGAGGGGATATCTGAGTTTCTGTCAGGCTTTAGTTCTCTACTTGTTATTCATTGTTCCGGGAAAGAATTTTAAAGGTATGGGTGATATGGAGACTAAGTGTAAATGAATAACTTGTAAGAGTTCTTACAAAGTGTGTTTAACCCTTTAGCATTCAAACAGGCCATATCTGGCCTCTACCCTACAGTGTCATTCTAAACACATCAAAATCATGAAGCTATGAGATAATGCATAATTAATTTGAAATAATGTGGATAAATAAGCATTACAATTGATGAATTAATCTGAATGCTAAAGGGTTAAAGGTGCAGTTGGCAGAGTTAAAGTTGCCCATAAAATTTAGTAAAGAATTTAGTAAACAAGTGGGTGCAACAGTTTCATTTTCATGTTTCTCGTTACAGTCTTTGAATCAATAAGGCAGAAGTTTATAACATCATCTTTGAGAATTTTATATACAAAAGACTCGGTTCTTTCAAAGACTTACAGAGTAAGTTTTGTGCCAGAAGGCATAGTCTAGAGCAGTGGTTTTCAACTGGGGTCCATATGGCCCTTGGAAGTCCATTATAAGATTTTGTTGTTAAAATTTATCTGCAATAAATTGGTTATACTTCTACAATACACAAAATATTTTTACGAATTTTTTTATACAATTTATAATAACGTTTAATTATAAAAATATAGTAAGTTTTCTTAAACAGCAAATAGTTAAGATTTTTTTATACAGTTCCTAGTATGAAAATATAGAAATATAACAGGATTTTTTAAACATCAAATGGATAAGTGAGTTCATCAGAATAAAATAGGACTCAAAGGAGGTCCACAGGTAAAAAAT
>NC_142931.1:123123631-123133631 GCF_046866305.1 Octopus bimaculoides
CCAGAATTTCTGAGTGCCCATGTTATTATTAGATAGTCATTGAACTTACACTGGTTCATTTGTCCTTTTGACAGGTCTTGTTTTAGTCCTGCTGGGTTTCTAGCCACCCTCTTCTCCAGGTTAGCCTAGTGGGGATGCTGGTTTACTTGCCAACAACCTGTCCATGCAACAAGCTGTACTGGATTCCATGTTACCAGTAGCCCTCATGAGAGACCTCACAAGTGACTCGACACATATATACACACACATCCACACATATGAGAATGCATAGACTAGACATATATACTTAAATATATATATGTGTTTGTGTTTATGTATGCACACAGTATTAATTAGATATCAAAGAAAGATTTAGCTAGCCATGTATACATAATTAATACTAATTAATGCTATTGAAATGATAGACTGTTACTTCAAACATATTTGTATATATCTCATATGGTCTAGTGTAGGTATGTATTAAGTGAACAATGCCCTACAGCAATATAGCTTCTCCCAAATAAGCCAACCTTGCTTTTCTATACGCTACATTTAGTGCAGATGGTAGGAGCAGCCATACTGATGGGGTTCTGATGAATAGCAAATGTCTGGTAATCTAAAACTGGTTATTCATTACTTTGTAGGTAAGGTTTTTTAATCAAAGCCTAAACGTTGTGATAACCTTGAAATGTTACCTCCCCCTTCAACTGTGACATGTATAGCCCACCAGCACAAACATGTTCTGAAGTCCAGTAATCAGTACTTATTCAAGGGTAAAATGATAATGCTTAATGGTTGGGTGTTGGGCCAGCAACAAAATACTGTAACAACATAAAACTCATTAAAGAAATTTTGAGAATTAACATTCTAGAAGGCAAGAATAAAAGAGAGATGGTAGATGTGAGATGGAATTGGGCCAGATCCAAAAGGAAGTCCAATGCCTAATAGATAGGATCATCAATGCTAAATACACTACAAAAATTAGGATGTGGGATGGATGCAGTCTATACTAGGTAGGAAAGATAACTAAGTACTGAAAGAAATGAAACAATACTGTCTAAGTATTTTTGGGAACTAGTAAAGTATGATGGACAGGATAAAAATAGCTGACAAGAAGATTATCATGTCCATGGAGTTGGTATTATATGAACTAAAGAAGTAACATAAGCATTGGTAGAATGGAAACCAGTCAGTGATCAAATTATAATAGCTAGATTGTAAAGTCAATTCAATACAAATCTATGCATTAACTGGAACTGATACTGATGTTTTTGTTTTTTTTTATAATCAGTTGCAAATAGTCATAGAGAATGTAATGAGTTAAGATATCAAGTTATTAACTGGAGATTTAAGTGCTAAACTGGATGAAAAGAGAAGTGAAGTAGAATCTTACATTTTACCCACAAAGGTTTACAGAAATGATCAATGAAAATGGAGAGCGGCTACTGTTACTAAATAGTCTCTATAACTCAAACAATGGGAATAATTTTTTCAGACATAAAAACATCCATAAGATAATCAGGACATCTTCGAATACCAGTAGCAGAAATAGAATCAATTAACTTCCATAACTTGTTATAGAAAAAAGTCTAGTTGATGCTAAAAGAGAACAAAAGGGTCAAATCAGCAGATGATATGCAACTGAGAACCTGAAAGAACCAGTTGTAGCAGAAAGGTTTCATGTGAAGGTAAGAAATTAGCTGCAGGTTTTAAATACAAGAGCAAGAAAAGAAATATTGAAGGGCAATGAAAAGGATTTATTCAGACCATCAATGTCAGGAAAAGACACAGCTAAGAGGGAGCAATAGATATCAGTAGAATCATGGACTATGATTTGTTGTTGGCACTCCGTCGCTTACAACATCGAGGGTTCCAGTTGATCCGATCAACGGAACAGCCTGCTCGTGAAATTAACGTGCAAGTGGCTGAGTACTCCACAGACACGTGTACCCTTAACGTAGTTCTCGGGGATATTCAGCGTAACACAGTGTGACAAGGTTGACCCTTTGAATTACAGGCACAACAGAAACAGGAAGTAAGAGTGAGAGAAAGTTGTGGTGGAAGAGTTCAGCAGGGTTTGCCACCATCCCCTGCCGGAGCCTCGTGGAGTTTTAGGTGTTTTCGCTCAATGAACACTCACAACGCCCGGTCTGGGAATCAAAACCGCGATTCTATGACCGCGAGTCCGCTGCCCTAACCACTGGGCCATTGCGCCTCCACCATGGAATATGGTAGATTGAGAAGAAAGATGCAAAAATCAACATAAAGGGGAGCCAACCAGAATCTTGGAAGAGTGGAGAGTTGAGGATAAACACTACATACTTCTGGATAAAAGATGAACTGAAGTTGCAAGAGAGACAAGAGGGGTCAGCAGTGAGCTAAAGCACAGAGAGCAGCAGATATGTGGCTAAAAATAACACTGTATATATATAAGACAGACAAAATAATTTATTGATAGGAAAAGTATTAGCAATCAGGAGCAAAGCTGACTGCATCCTAATGATTGGTGAAGCTCAAACCTAGAGACTTTTAAGGGAAGTAATCAATCAGCCACCACCACCACAGCTGCTGCTGCTACCACTGGCCTCCACCACCCAGTCCTTTTAATTTTGAACAAGAAATGGATGCCACTCAATTGAATGTGTCACTGGAAGACACAACAGAACAAGTCCTTACAGTCATTAAATACTGAAGTAGTGGTTCTCGATCATTTTTTCACCAATTCACTCTTGATTCCTGCTTTACTTGCATGGACCCTCATAACCATTTGATATTTAAGAAAACCTATTATATTTTTATAATTAAATATCATCAGATTTTGTATAAAAATTTGTTAAAATATTTTGTGTATTGCAGAAGTGTAACCAATTTATTGCACATAAACTTTAACAACAAAATCTTATGTGGACCCCACAAAGGTCATATGGACCCCTGTTGAGAACCACTGCACAAAAGGAATAACAAGGCAGTAGTACAGGATCATATCCCAGCAGAAATGTTGAAACATGGGCAGGGAATTATTGCACAGGAACTTGTCTATCTTTTCAATATGATATGCTATACAGAACAGTGCCCAGATGATGGGAGACAAGAAGTTATTCTGACTCTACCAAAGAAGTGATACCTCAGTGCTTGTAACATTTAGTGAGGTATCATATTGTTCTTGATTTCAAGGAAAAACATTTAGTACAGCAGTCCTCAATAGACTAAGACAAAAATTAACCCACAACCTCCATGAACATTAGGCTGACTTTCCTAACATGTACAGAACAAATTTTCAACTGTATAAAACAGCATTGTGAATTTCATATACCTCTAGTTATCAATTGCACTGACCCACAAACTTCAAGATGACCTTTAGCAGAATTCACCATGGATTACAATAAGAGATTGTACAAATCAACAGCATCCATGAAAAATTTATCAACAACTTCACATCCCTCTATTAACATTCTTTTCATTGTATCAGAACAAGATGAGAATCTAGAGTTAATTGACACTATGTCAGTGTCCACCAAGACTTTTCCTTTTAATAATTGTTTCAGTTGTTGGACTGCAGCCCTGCTGGTGCACAGCCTTGAAGGGTGTAGCTGAGCAGATCAATCTCATCACTTACTTTTAAAACTGGTACTTATTCTATCAGTTTCATTTTTGCCAAACTGCTAAGTTGTGGTGACATGAACAAACCAACACTGGTTGTCAAGTAATGGTGAGAGACAAACATAAAAACAAAAACACACAGACACAGACACACACACACACACACACACACAACTGGCTTTTAGTCTCAGTTCACAAGGCTTTAGTTGGCTCAGGCCTATAGTAAAAGACACTTGCCTAAGGTGCCATGCAGTTGAACTGAACCTAGAAGCATGTAGTTGGGAAAGTGTATTGTTTTCATTTTTCTCCAGCCTATTTGTAATAACTTCATTATAAAGAAGATTATGAGCAACTCGGCACATGGAACAGAATGAGAAGGGAAGCTAGGTGATTTGGATTCTGCTGATGATATTGCACAACTAAGTCATCAAGGTGGAGAGTGGACTGGAAATAACATCGACCTTATGTGCAAATGCAAGGAAAAGAGGACTTTGTATTGGCATACATTCAAATTTATGTTCATGAAACAAAGTAATATATAACTGAGTCACCCTGTTAATACACACATACATATATGTATATACAAATATTTATGTGCATTTCTATGCATGTGAGTATATATATATATATATATATATATATATATATATATATATATCAGGCCATCCCATAAGTTCTGTCCGAATTTTGAATAAAGAAAACAAGTGATCAAATGTTATATTTAATTGAAATTTAATCATCAATGTACTTTCCCTGATTATCTATGACTTCCTTCCATCTATTGACAAGCTTTTTAATCCCATCAATGTAAAACTCTTTTGGTTTCAAAGTGAAGAACTCAGAAATGTCAGTTTTGACCTCCTCCTGGCTTGCGAAAGTTATGTCCCCCAAATGATTCTGTAAACTACAAAACAAATGGTAGTCTGAAGGAGCAAGGTCAGAAGAATAAGGTGGATGAGGAATTTTTTCCCACCCAAGTTCTTTGATCTTCTGTGATGTGATCTTTGCAGTGTGGGGTCGTGCATTATCCTGATGAAACATCACTCCTTTTCGATTCACTAAAGCGGGTCTTTTTTTCTTCAAAGCTTGGTTCAAACACTCTAATTGCTGACAGTAGACTTGAGCATTGATTGTTGCATTAGGTGGTAACAATTCAAAGTAAATTACTCTTTTGCAATCCCACCAGATAGAGAGAAGAACCTTTTTCTCATGAAGTTCCCTTCTCAGTTATGGTTGAGCTTTTTCCCTTTTACCAAGCAGCCACTGTTTACAACGTTTAATATTTCGATAGAAGATCCATTTTTCATCACCAGTCACAAGTCTATCCAAAATGAGTGAAATGAGTTTGCGAGAATGGAGAGAAGAGCAGATGTCAAATTGGGATTTGCGGTTGCTTTCAGACAATTCATGAGGCACCCATTTTCCAAGTTTAGAAACCTTTCCAAGCTGTTGAAGATGACGATGAACAGTTGTATGGTTTGAACTAAGCTTTATTGCCAATTCTTCAACTGATAATGCAAGATTTTCTTCAAGTAATGCCTCAAGGAGCTTATCATCAAACTCAACTGGATATCCTGTTTGATCTTCATCTTCAAGGCTGAAATCTCCACTTCTGATTTTTGCAAACCATCTTCTGCAAGTACTTTCATTCAAGCATTCTTTTCCATAAACTGAGTGTATGTTTCAAGTCACTTCGGCTGCAGAGTTTCCTTTCTTGTACTCATAAAGCATTATGTGCCTCAAATACTCTTTGGATACTTCCATGTTAGAAAGGGTTTCAAAGAAATTTTAATTCTATTATTCTGTGAAATAATATTTAATTAGTTTAAATGTACACAAATGCATAAAAATAATTTTTAATTCCATTAGACATTCTAAAATACTATTAAATTTCATTCAATTTAAAAAAGGTAAAATCGGACAGAACTTATGGGATGAACTGATATATATATGTATATATGTGTATATGTATGAACACACAAGCAGAAATGGGAACTCCATTGGGCTTGAAGCAAACATGTTAGTTAGATTAATCCTTTGCTCAGGTTTAATATGTGTGTGTGTGTGTGTGTGTGTGTGTGTGTGTGTGTGTGTGTGTGTGTGTGAGCATGTGCATGTGAGTTAGTGTGGCTGTACTCATAAACCTGTTAACGAGAAAAGGAGAAAGTGAGAGAGAAACAGAGAAAGAGACAGAGAGAGAGTGTGCAACAGATTTAGTGAGAGATTACTACTCCTACTACTACTACTACTACTACTACTACTATTACTACTACTACTACTATTACTACTACTACTACTGACTGTATACAAATGCTGTAACATTCAGGTTTATCTGTACTATTACAATGACAGCTAACCTTAGAACAACGGCTATAGTACTGATATATAGTTCACTAATCATATATCAATCCCCTATGGGGCAGCAATCTCTCAACTATCTTTCATAAGTCCTGCTTTGTATTAACAGATTTGTGGTTTCATATAGCTAGTGGCACAGTTGTTGTTGCTACTATTACTATTGTTGTTGTTTCAGAAGATGTGGAATGGTAGAAATGGTAATATGCAGGACAAACTGTCTTGTAGAATTTAGATACCATTCTTTTATGTTCTAGATTTAAATTTGTATGGAATAATGTAATGTGGGTCAATAAAATATGGAATATACAGAAAATTTATTTGATCAGCTCTATCCCACCTTTGAGGAGGCACATGGCTCAGTGGTTAGAGCAGTGAGCTCACAATTTTGAGGTAGTGAGTTCAATTCCCAAACTAGGCTGTGTGTTGTGTTCTTGAGTAAGACACTTTATTTCACATTGCTCCAGTTTGCTCAGTTGTAGAAATGAGTTGTGACATCACCGGTGTCAAGCTGTACCAGCCTTTGCCAACTTTCTGGGGTGAAATCCCATGGTCTTTACCCTTTTTCTATCCTGCCCTTAGTAAGTTTACGGCCTGGTACCTATGTTACAAATCCTTATTAGAGAGCTGGGCAGAATCCGTATGATGTGCTGGTTTTGGGGTTTTTTTAAAGTTTTTTTTAAGCTTGTAAAGAATGTTTTCTTTAAATGATTTCTGAGATTTCTTAAAAGACAAACAAAATTTTCACCTTTTTGCCTTTTCTTGTCTTATTCTAAACTTCTCTGAACTTCTCTTAATTTATTCAGTTACAGTATTTCACCTTCTTTCTTTGCCTTCCTAACCTCTACTACAAAAGGTGTTACCCTGTTGTCTTACTATGCTAATCCTTATAATATCAGAATAAAATATGTTGCAGCATTTATTTAGGTTCTTTACAACCAGAATCCAAATTTTGCAGGGGACCACTTTGCCATTCAATTTCAGAATCAACGAAATTAAGTACCAAAATCAGTCAAGAACTGGGGTTGATGAAATAAGCTTAGTCTTCCCTTTCAAAATTGCTAGCATTTCATCCATACTCTTTTACTTGTTTCAGTCATTTGACTGTGGCCATGCTGGAGCACCACCTTTAATCAAGCAAATCAACCCCAGGACTTATTCTTTGTAAACCTAGTACTTATTCTATTGGTCTCTTTTGCCAAACCGCTAAGTTACAGGACGTAAACACACCAGCATCGGTTGTCAAGCGATGTTGGCGGGGACAAACACAGACACACACACATATATATATATATATATATATATATATATATATATACATATATATGATGGGCTTCTTTCAGTTTCCATCTACCAAATCCACTCACGAGGCTTTGGTCGGCCCAAGGCTATAGTAGAAGACACTCGCCCAAGATGCCACGCAGTGGGACTGAACCCGATACTATGTGGTTCGTAAGCAAGCTACTTACCACACAGCCACTCCTATGCCTAAAGAAAAAGTAATTTGCCCAACGTGGGGCATGAACCCACAACCCCGAGATTAAGAGTCTTGTGCTCTATCAACTGAGCTAGCCGGGCTACACATTCTGAGTTCAAATTCTACTAGGGTCAACTTTGCCTTTCATCCTTTTGAGGGTTGATAAAATAAGCACCAGTGAAACACTGGAGTCAATGTAATCAACTAGCCCTCTCCCCTCAAATTTCAAGCCCTCTGCTTATAATAGAAAAGAATTTTAAGGCAATGAGTTGGCAGAAGCGTTAGTACAGCGGGTAAAATGTTTAGCAGCATTTCAGCCATCTTCATGTTCCGAGTTCAAATTGCTAGTCTTGTGCCAAAATTTGAAACCATGATGATGATGACGATGACGATGACGATGACGATGACTACTACTACTACTACTATTACTATTATTATTATTATTATTATTATTATTATTATTATTGTTATTATTATTATTATTATTATTATTATTATTATTATTAAGGTGGCGAGCTGGCAAAACCATTAGCACAGCAGATAAAATGCTTAGCAACATTTCATCCATCTTTGCGTTCAGAGTTCAAATTCTGCTAAGGTCGACTTTGCCTTTCATCCTTTTGGGTTTGATAAATTAAGTACCAGTTATGCACTGGGGTCAATGAAATTGACTCATCCCCTCCCCCAAAATTTCAAGCCTTGTGCCTATGGTAGAAAGGATTATTATTATTATCATTATTACCTCCGCCTTAGCGAAGGCGCAAGTATTGTTTTCAGTCGTGTTTGTTTGTTTCTTTGTTTGTCTGTGGACAAGATATCTCAAGAACTGTTGGATGGATTCAGATGAAACTTTCAGGGATGTTTGGCCTCATGACTGGCACAAACTGATTAGATTTGGGGATCAATCCAGTACCGGACAAGGATTTTGAATTATTTTTCCTGTTTTTTTACTTAATTTTTGAGAGCAGTCAGGTTCATTTTTAATATTCTCGTTTGTGAGAGCAGTCAAACATTCTCATTTTAAAAATCATCTCTTGCTAATTGTTGAGAGGACGTTGGTATTGCCTTAGCAGAGGTTTGCGCTTTCTGAGTGCTCATATTATTATTATTATTCTGAGTCCAAATTCTGCCAAAGTTGACTTTGTCTTTCATTTTGTCGGGGTCAATAAAATAAGTAGCAGTTGAGCACTGGGGTCAATGAAATCAACTTATCCTCTTCTCCGAAATTGTTGGCCCTGTACCAAAATTTGAAATCATTATTATTATCATGCTAGTGCATGCTAATTTAGTCAGCAGTTATTCTGTCTTTATGTTTTGTAACAAGTTTTCTCAAGTCTCAGGAATTTTCTTTAGAATTCTTGCAGAATATAGGATGGTACTTTTCTGCAGGTCAACAATGCAAATTTCAATTCCAATTTCTTTCAGTCTTTTAGATAGCCTTTTTTGCTGTTGTGCCAAGTGCACCAATTACTACTAGGAATAAATGTTGTCTTGGTATTCCATATTCTCCTCAGCCTTCAGGCTAGATCCTGATATTTCTCATTTTTCTATTTTTGTATCAGCTCTGCTATCAAAGGGAATTGCAAAATCTATGATCTTACACTGTTTGTTTATTTTGTCCTCTATTATCATATCCAGTCTTCTTGTTTCAATAGTATGGTCAGTCTTTATGGGGAAATCCCACAAGATCTTGCAATTCTCATTTTCTGTCACAGCCTCTGGTCTGTGTTCATATTATTATTATCATTATTATTATTATTATTATTATTAAGGCGGTGAACTGATGGAATCATTAGCATGCCAAGCAAAATGCTTAACAGTATTTCATCTGTCTTTATGTCTTGAGTTCAAATTCCACCAAGGTCAAATTTGCCTTTCATCCTTTCAGGGTTGATAAAATAAGTACCAGATGAGTACTGGAGTCAGTGTAATTAACTATCCCACAAAATTTCAGACCTTGTGTCTATAGTAAAAAGGATTATTATTAGAGAAAATCATTAGAACATCAGACAAAATGCATGTGCTGTTTTGCTTTTTCCTTTCTGGGGTCAACAAAATAAAGTTCTCAGTCAAGTACTTCCCTATTTTTTTTGTATTTATATATTTCCTTAATACTCTGATCTGTTTCCATTTGCTTGCATCTCACTATTGTTCTAATTCTGCTGTTTTTACTCTGTACTTGTTCTCCATTTACATCAGGCTCTGTCTTCCATGACATTACTATTATTAGTACAAGTATTGTTGACTTGTGAACATTATTGAACAGTCACTGGCACATCTACAGTGGATCTGACTCTCCAACTCTCTTAAACCTTGTTGTGTCCAATGCCCTTGACTCAGCATTAACCACTTTGGCCAGTCCTTCCTCTTTAGAACATCATCCCTCTGCGATATTCTCCCTGCTCATGTTTTTCTTAAAATATTAACAGCATCAGTTTCACCAGTCTCAGAGGGTTTGCACAGGATATGAGCACTGCCTCTCTTTCCAAATTTAGTAAGTATACAAAAACAAAAAAACTCTGCTACAAAGGCAAAAGTGATGATCTAGAAAGCAGTAACTCCAGAGGCATTAAACTGATAATCCAAGTT
>NC_142931.1:123138631-123176131 GCF_046866305.1 Octopus bimaculoides
TATATAAATATCATTATCATTTAATGTCTGTTGTCCATGCTGGCATGTAATTATATTATTTGTATTATTTTGCTTGGAAAATTTTATAGATTTTTAAAAAAAAATAATTAATTAGAATATTTTTATATTTTTTTAAATAATTAATGAGAATATTTTTATATTTTTACTTGAAGTAATAACATCTTCACCTCTGACTGTTTCCTTCTGTGCCCTTGTGGCAAATATAGCATCACTACCACCACCACCACCACCAGTACCACCACACTGCTGCACAAACCCCACACCATCATCATTTTATTACTGTTGCTATTGTTATTACCTTTATTAAAAAGAAATCGTTATTATTGCTATTACTATTATTGTTGTAGCTACCAGCACCGCCACCACTAACTACCATCATCATCATCATCATCATTATCACCACCACCACCACCACCACCATCGCTATCGTCATGCAGTGTGTTTTAGTTATAGACGTCTTTATTTGCAGTCAATCTGACACAGCTAATACAGCAAGCAACTAACTAACTGCGTCAGGCTTCCCCTGACAACCAACCAGCCAACCAGTCCAAGCCAGTAGTTCACTAAATGTCACAGCTCACCCCTTGCTCCAACTCCTGCCCTCCAAGCTCAAGCCAGACAAGTTTCAGATGTCAAACATTAAGATTCTTTCATAGTTCTTTGATTTAACAATACACTGGAGAAGTGGGTGGACTATATATTTAGATGTTGCTCTCAAATGGTAATTTATTCTCAGGTATCGTCGTCATCAGCGTCATCACCACCACCACTATCATCATCATCATCATCGTCATCGTCATCGTCATCATCATCATCATCATCACCATCATCATTTCAATCACAAACAGACACAAACAAACAAATACTATATTCTTAGTGTTTTTGTCTACTGCATGCGTGGGAGCATGTGTTTGTATTTGTTTATGTCTGTGGTTGTGCGTGCGTGTGCGTGTGTGATATGTTTCTGTTGTTAACGGTGAAGGCTGGTTGTTTTTTGATGTTCTTTGATGGTAAGAAGAAAACTAGTGGATTTGGTGGATGCTACTATTTTAGTAGTTACAATCAGATTTCTAGCTGGTTGATATGGGGGACTGGTGTAAACAAAAGTTCTAGAACGTACCTGCAATATCTCATGAACAGTGAAGTTCACCTAGAAAGCATAGTTAAAAAGAAGAAAGTAAAATGCATAAGTAGTAGATGCAGGTGTGGCTGTGTGGTAAGAATTTTGCTTCCCAACCACATGGTTCTGGGTTCAGTCCCACTGTGCAACACCTTGAGCAAAAGTGTCTCCAGCTGTATATAGCCTCAGGTTGACCAGCAACTTGAGAATAGATTTGGTAGATGGATGGTGCATTGTGTTCTAGAGCAAAATACTTAATTTCATGTTGCTCCAGTCCTCCCTTTCAATCTGGGGGGGGGGGGGGAGAGGAGAAGGGAATATTGATCTGCTTACCTAGTCAGTGGGGTGGCATCATTCGAAAGCTAAAGCGATGCAAAGTGCATTGTGACCAGCGATGTGTAACAACATGATAGTCTGGCCTGTCATGTGATCACGCGATATATATATATATATATATACATGTGTGTGTGTGTGTGTGTGTGTGAGAGAGTGTATTTGTCCCACACACCTGGTACACAAATGGCATAATTTAGCGGCTCAGCACAAGAGACTGATAAAATAAGTAAGTACCAGGCTAAAAAAATTAAGTACTAGGTTGATTCAGTTAAGTAAACCAGTTCAAGTATGGTGCTCCAGTATGGCCACAGTCCAATGAATGAAAGAAGTAAAAGATAAAAGATAATGCAAAAGACATAGATTGCTGCTACAGCAAGCTCTAACCGCGTATGGCCCCTACTGGTACATTCAATATAAACAATCACATATATCTACAAAACCCCAGAGAATACTACAACACACTTCCAAAACACTATGCTGTCAATTGACTCCAGACAAACAAATACATGTACACAACATTGATGCCCTAAATACTGGGCTGGGATATATCCCCAAAGGTATTTATCTTTTTATCTTTTAATTGTTTCAGTCATTGAACTGTGTCCATGCTGGAGCACTCATATAATCCATTCATTATTTAACACCTAAAACGTCTTGGCTCTTGGCACCTCTTCACCAAAGAGCATAGGCTCTTATCAAAACCTTCTTCTGAACAGATTTATTGTCTATCTTTTACTTGCTTCAGTCAGTCATGCTGGGGCACTGCCTTGAAGGGTTTAGTCAAATAAATCAACCCCACTACTTAATTTCTAAGTCTAGTACATATTTTATTGATAATTTTTGCTGAACTGCTAAGTTAGAGGGACATAAACAAATCAATACTGGTTGTTGAGAAGGTTGGGCAAACACAATCACAAAGACACGTGTGCACACACACACACATGTAAAGGTACATTGTCAAGTGGTTAGAGCAGTGTTTCTCAACCTTTTTACCATTGTGTAACCCTTAAAACAAATTACATGCCACAAGGAACCCCTGCACAAAAAATATTATATACCATATCTGTCTCATATTTTTTTCATTGTAGTTCATGTGGAAAATATATATATATAGGTGCAGGAGTGACTGTATGGTAAGAAGTTTGCTTCCCAACCACATGGTTCCGGGCATGTATCTTCTACTATAGCCTCGGGCCGACCAAAGCCTTGTGAGTGGATTTGGTAGATGGAAACTGAAAGAAGCCCGTTGTACATATGTATGTATGTATGTATATACATATATATATATATATATATATATATATATATATATATATATATATCTGTGTGTGTGTGTGTGTGTGTGTGTGTGTGTGTGTGTGTCTGTGTTTGTCCCCCCACCATCGCTTGACAACTGATGTTGGTGTGTTTACATATCTGTAACATAGTGGTTCAGCAACAGAGACCAATAGAATAAGTACTAGGCTTACAAAGAATAAGTCCTGAGGTCGATTTGTTCGACTAAAGATAGTGCTCCAGCATGGCCGTAGTCAAATGACTGAAACAAGTAAAAGATATTTATATATATATATATATATATATATATATATATATATGGTTGTTATATTTTTTGATAACATAACAGGTTAGATAGGATGATGTCAATATTACAATAACCAATAATATGTTGTGTATGTATAGTAATATTATGATCATGAAATTAGCAGAACCCTTTTGCAGAACCCTAGGGTTCCGGGGAACCCTGGTTGAGAAACGCTGGGTTAGAGTATCACGCTCATGATTGCAAAATTGTGATTTTGACTGCCAGACAGGCAGCATGTTGTGTTCTTGAGCAAAACACTTCATTTCATGTTGTTCCAGTCACTCAACTGTAAATGGATAACCCTGAGACAGACTGGCATTCAGTTCAAGGGAAATTTGGCCTGCCTGCCTGGCCAGCAGGAAAGCTTCATTTGAAAGCTATGACAATGTGAGGAAGCGCATTGTGATCAGCGATAAATAGCAATATCTGATAGCCTGGTAAATACAGTAAGACATACACATATATATGCATAAAGGTGTAGGTCCTGCTGTGTGGTAAGAAGTTTGTTTCCCAACCACATAGCTCCAGGCTCATTCTCACTGGGTAGTATAGCCCAGGTCAATGAAAGTCCTATGAGTGAATTTCACAGAAGGAAACTGAAAGAAGCCATCACATATGTGTGTGTACGTGTGTTTGTGCGTGCACATGTATGTATTTGTATGTGTTGCATGTATGTGTGTATTTACACCCTTGTCTTGACATCATGGCTGTAAATTGTCATACAAACAATGTCGGTCATTTAGTGTCTTTATGGAAAACACATCTGGCTATGGGGTAATATTGCCCCATCATGGCTTGCTTGGAAACAAATGAGGGTTGGCAACAAGAAGGGTATCTGGTCATAGAAAATCTGCCTCAACAAAATTCATATGACTCATGTAAGCATGGAAAAGTGGATATGAAAACGTTGATGACAACAGTGATGATGATGATGATGATGATGATGATGATGATGATGATGATATACTGGCTTCAGTTGGCATGCCTTTGGACTCCATCACCGAGAGAGAAAATCATAATTGCTTTGGAATTGTGAAGGTTAATGTCACTCTCAAGTGCCCTATACAAAAAAAGGATTTATTTGGGGCAGTCAATCTCACTAGGAGCCTTAGACCTCTTTATCAACTATATCTTTAGCTGTGATACTAGTTTTGTCAGATCTTTCATGTTGACCTTTTTAATGTAAGTAACTCTGTCAGAAATACACACACACACACAAACAAACAAAAACTAAAATACCATCACACTTTCTACAATTGATGGGCCTTACAATATCTGATGACCTTTCATGGTAACCACACAAAAACAGTAAAGTACAGTAAAGACTCTATGACAAAGGCCATTGTTTTCTATTCAGAGAGCAATATTGAACAGTTATTGTTTGACCTACACTATAGTACATCTACAGATCTAGGATTGTGGTGATACTCCTCCCACCATCACCACCAGTGTCACCACTGCAGTCACTACCACCTACACATTCTGGACAGTGTGCCCAAACTACAAAAGATAAATCATTTTCTAAATTTCATTTCCACAAATTTTTTTTTTATGCCCCAGTTTATGAGGACTGGAAATGCTACACTTACTGCTCCCTTTCCCTATATATTTACGCATATATAGGTTAAGACATATTTAATGATTATTAGAAAGCCGTTAACACACTCCTTAATGTATTTATTCTAGGTTTTCAGTGGTTTATGACTAAATATATTTTCATTTGCATGATTGTCTAATTACCATATAGCTGCATTCCATACTGCATTATTCTATATATGACGTATATTTGTGTGTGTGTGTGTGTGTGTGTGTGAGAGAGTGAGAAAGAGAGAGAGTGAGAAAGAGAGAGAGTGAGAAAGAGAGAGAGTGTGTGTGTGTGTGTGTGAATGTGTAGATGTACATACAGTTACATCACATGATGCAGTCCTTAGATCAGTTGGATCCCTTCAAACCATCCAACCCATGCCAGCACGGAAGATTGATGATGATGATCATCATATCATCATCACACACACCCACACATATATAGGTCCAACCCATACCAGCACGGAAAAAAGATGTTAAAGGGTGATGATATTGACGATGATGATGATAATATATATATATATATATATATATATATATATATATATATATGTATGTATGTATGTATTCGCCAACACCCACACATATATACACATGTATAAAAATATAGACCTGTATATGTGTGTGTCTATGTATATACTACTCTGAATAGTGACAGAGTGAATCATCAGCTTCAAATATAATTTTAAAAAAACTCGACCAAGAGCACTGAGTATGCTTTCTGCCATTAGTGCACACATACACACAGACACACACACACACACACACAAAGCTGCTGCCTGGTGTAGCTCAGTGTCTCATGGAGCTGTACTTAACCAGACTGCCCTCCACTTCCTAAAAAGAAAAATACAGTAAAGTATTTAGGGCAATGAATTTAGCCACAGAAGGTAGATATCCTAATTGGGTGGTTTATAATATCAAATCCTCCAAGCCCATCACTTCCACCAAGGAACAAAATTGAGATTTTCAGGATTGAGCAATGTCCCAATTCCCAGAATTGACACTGCATTACAATACATTCAAGAAAATAATAAAAAAATTTTCATTAAAAAAACATAAAAAGCAAAACAACATGGAAAAAAAAATATAATACAACCCTGTTTACTTACACTATTAAAATAGCCAGCCTGATAAAAGCTAGAGATAATAGGTGCAGAGGTGGCTGTGTGGTAAGAAGCTTGCTTTCCAGCTACACGGTTCTGGGTTCAGTCCCACTGTGTGGCACTTTGGGCAAGTATCTTCTACCAGAGCCTCAGGCTAACCAAAACCTTGTGAGTGGATCAGGTAGACAGAAACTGAAAGAAGTCCATTGTATGTATGTATATATATATATATATACATACATACACACACACACACACACACATATATAGGGGGAGAATTCACAAAAAAAAACAAAAGATGAAGACAGGTGGTGTAGACAACAAACAGATGTATTAGTTTAACGCTCTGGAAGTGAAAAAGTCTTTAACGTTTCGAGCCTACGCTCTTCCACAGAAAGGAACACAGAAAGAAACAAGGAGAGAAAATACACACACACACACACATATATATATACATATATATATATATATATATATATATATATATGTATGTATGTACGTATATATGTATGTATATATGTATATGTGTGTGTATCTGTGTTTGTCCTCCCACCATCACTTGACAACCGATGCTGGTGTGTAATCCTTGGGTCAAGTTCTTCGACTAAGGTGGTGCTCCAGCATGGCTGCAGTCAAATGACTGAAACAAGTAAAAGAGTAAAAGAATAAAAATAACTTCTAACATAGCACACAGCACTACAGGTGCAGATAGGGCTCTGTGATGAGAAACTTGCATTGCAACAACATGGTTTTAAGTTCAGTTCTACTGTGTGACACCTTGGGCAAGTGTCATCTACTATATCCTCAGACTAACAAAAGCCTTGTGAACGGATTTGGTAAAGAGAAAGTGAAAAAAGCCCATTATTGTCATCATCGTTTAACATCTGTTTTCCATGCTGGCAAGGTTGGACGATTTGACAGGAGCTGGCCAGCCAAGGTGCTGTTCAGACTCCAACTGTCTGTGGTGGCATGGTTTCTATGACTGGATGCCCTTCCTAATGCCAACCACTTTACAGAGTGTGCTGGGTGTCCTTTATGTGACCCCAGTACAAGTGTGTTTACAAAGCAATGTGGCACATGCACCTGTAAAGAGACTGCGATTTTACTTAGCTTCACACAGCTTCAAGCTAAGTAAAATTGCAGTCATTCATCCTCGTGTGTGTGTGTGTGTGTGTGTGTGTGTGTCTCTCTCTCTCTCTCTCTCTCTCTCTTTGTGCTTTTCACCCACCAAACCTTTTTATCTAACATAAACCACCAAAACAAGAAGTAAAATACTTTGCAAACTAATTAGCAACATCAACAATTCTGAAAATGGCCACACCCATATCACATAACATACTAAAAAAAATCTGACCAAAATACACATACTATAATAGTGTCATACACATTTCCAAATATCAGTCATCAAAATCTGCTGCAAGAAGACAGGAAAACCAAACACAGAATATACACTTTCCACCTAGACTGTGACAATACTGACACTTCCTTCCATTAGACAAGAGCAAAGTATCAGAGAAGTTCTATAACTCAAAATCATTAGTGGAGAGTAGGCGGGGGGAAGGGGTTATCACATTTAAATATAGACTTAAAGTGTTTAGGGAACGAGACAATAATTGAACTTAGCAACATCTTTAACCACTCATATAACCTGACCTCATTACCAATTAGAAACTGAAAAAGAGTTTAAGATCAATACATCAAGTCAATTCTGTTCTGAACATTTATTTAGTATATGAGGCCTGATTAAAAAGTATCAGGACTGTTGCTATGGCAACAGAGCTAAAGTACCCAGAATGAAGGCACTTAGCACATATGGGACCTTGAGTTCTATTGTACATGCACACTAAGTTATAACATTCTCACTCATTTTTGTTGTTTATAGCAGTTTATTGAAGTAAAGTGCATAGAGTGTGGTCACCTCACGAAAATTGGGTTTCAGCTGTGGAGGATCTCAACTGTGTAGAGGAAAATGAAACCTTTTTGAAAATGGTCATAACAGGTGATGAATCATAGGTGGCTATGATCCCAAAACCAAGGCTCAGGCTTCACAGTGCAAGACCCCCAACAAGATTTCAAGGTGCTGAGGAAATCCAAGAGAATGTGGTGAGGCAGCTGCCACCAAAAAGGAGTTCCGGGAATGTTTTCATCAATGGAAACAATGCTGGATAAAGCATGTGGCTTCAGAAAGAAGGGACTACTTTGAAGGAGATTGAATGCCAAATCTAAGCAATCATATATATATATATATATGTATATGTATGTATATACACACACACACACATATTCTAATTACCTTCCCCCTTCCCACATCTCTAATTCCCCCACACACTATTGCAGCCTCAATTTACCCATCATTCCCTCTCTTCTATTCACCTTTTTGTGCCTTGATGCCACACTCTAACACCTTCCCCTCATCACCTTTATTACTTTCCAGCTCTATTCCAACTACTCCCCTATCCCCACCCTTATATAATGAAAATGCAGCTCAAAGGTCACCATTTTAACACTGCTTTTGAGATATAGAGCAAACCGCAGAAGATCCTCATCTCTCTTACAGAAAACGACTTCCAGGCCAGATTCCAAAAGTGGTAGAAATGCTGGGACCAGTGTATCGCTGCACAAGGTGACTATTTCAAAGGAGATGATGTTAAAACTTAGGTAAATCAGTTATTTTTTATTAAACATAACTAGCCCAGGAACCTTTTGATACCACCTCATATATACACCCAGAACCGCGCTCATAGCTTAAGAGTGAAATTTAGGATTTCTCGTTTTTTTGTGAATTGATTTTGATAAAACTTTTCCCAGTTGGCTTGCACTCTATGGCAACACCATTGTTATGTTTTCATTATTCTGTGTAACGTCCTTTCGTTTTTATTTCAGATTCTTCAGTTTTTGGGTGAACCACACTAATAGCTTTTGAATGAAAATAGCCCCTCTAGAAATATTTTTTCAGAAAATGAAGAGTAACGATACATATTAAGCATACATTGAGTATATATTTAACAGAAAACGATAATAATATTATAGGAGAGTAGTGTAGTTCACTTGAAGCATTGTGTATTGTTTATAAAGAATAACAAGTTTAGAATGGTATAACAATGCACTATAGAACAAAAAATGGACTATATACCTGTTGTAATTTGGTTATCTATAGTCCGATGATATTATAATAATATTATAACATTTATTGACATAATGAATTATTTAACCACATGAGCGTCATTTCAAAGGATAACTTCAAAAACCATATTAGTCATAGAATCTGTGAATTTCTTAATATTATAGCAGGTTGGACTGCATCTGCTGCAGTTTTGATGGTCATCCATAAGACATCTTTCGATGTAAATTGGAGTCCATTGGCATAAACATCTTGTTTAATGCTGGGCCAAAGATTTTTGATAGGGTTGAGATCCAGAGATGCTGGTGGCCATACCATCAACCTTCCACCTTGTATGCTGTAAGACCCTAGTAATGTTTGGGTGGTCCTAGTAGAGTGGGAGGGAGCATTGTCATGCATGAATACAAGATTTCTTAGAAGTGATAGTGGTATATCATCTAGCCAGGGATCCAAGACCTCCTTCAGGATATTGCAGTATGTGGCTGTGGTTACTTTAACCCCTTCAGGCATCCTGACTGGGCCACAACATGACTCCTCCACTCTGTTGTTAATGTCATAGATATTGGTGACACTCATCTCCAAAATAGACCCAACTGTCAGGTCTGTCAAGGGTCACCCTGGTTTCATCAGTGAACAGAACACTACTCATGTCTAACGTCATACTTTTGGGCCCATTGAAACCTCAAACTCTTGTGATGGGGTGTTAAAGGAGGCAGTTTCAGGGGTTCATGCACAGAAGCCATGGTCCTGAGGATGCAATTTCTGGTAGTTTTCGGTACATGAGGAAGTCCAGAGGTGATGAAAATGGCTTTGCTTGTTTGTCCAGCTTTCCCACATAATTTTCAGCCAATATTCCGTAAATCCCTAGCTGTCACAGGCTTGGAGGTCCCACAATTGGATTGTTTCTTCCTTGGCAAAGAGTCCTTCAGGAATCGTCTGTGTCCACATGACAACCTAACTTCTCCGCAATGACATGAAGAGAGGTGCCTTTAGCACTTTCCTTGATGATGACAGCCTTTTCTTCATCGTTAAGGCCTTTTCCACATCCCATTGTTCTTAGAGAGGAAAGACACCATTAGTGTAATTCACCCAAAAACTGAAGAATCTGAAATAAAAAAGAAAGGACGTTACACAGAATAATGAAAACAACAATGGCGTTGCCATAGTGTGTAAGCCAGCTGGGAAAAGTTTTATCAAAACTAATTCACAGAAAACTGAGAAATCCTACATTTCACTCTTAAGCTATTAGCATAGTTCTGGGTGTACATATATATATATGCTCATTGTTGTTTATCAAGTTCAATGATGATCATCACATCCAACTGTGAAGCTTTTGTTGACTGTACTTCTTGAGAAAAGTGTTGCATATTTTTACTGCTCCACTTACATATTGTAGCTGTTATGTGCATTTGCTGGTTGATTTCTTTTTCTGAAAATGCTACCTTTTCCAGTTGTCACTTAAACAGTTTACCAACAAAACCAAGTACACCAATTACTATTGGTATAAATGTGAATTTATAATCAAAGTGTAGAAGCTAAAGGTTTCATAGTTATTGACTCTCCCTTTCATTTTCAAAGAGATATTCACATCAGCAGAGCAGGTAGGTAACCTATATGATAGTGCATACCATTACTTGTCTGTCCTAAATAACCATATCCAGCCTGTTATGTTTATACAAATGTGTGCAGTCAGCTTTTTCTTAGAAGGTACAATTTGTTATGAGTATTAATATGCTCTGCACTTTTAATAGCTGTAACAAATTGTATTACAGAAGAAAGAAATTGCATAAATGGTGTATACTCAGAATTTAGTATTGAATTATCTTGTCTTTTATCTTTTGCTTGTTTCAGTCACTAGACTGTAGCCATGCTGGGGCACCACTTTGAAGAATGTCTAGTTGAATGAGTCAACCCCAGTACTTAATTTCATTTTTTGTAAGCCTGTTACTTAATTCATTGGTCTCTTTTGCTGAACTGCTAAGTATCGGGGATGTAAACACACCAACAATGATTGGTAGTGAGGATAAACAGAGACACAAAGACACACACACACATATATATACATGGCAGGATTCTGTCACGTTTCGTCTACCAAATCCACTCACAGGACTTTGGTGGGTCCAAGGCTATAGTAGAAGACAGTCACCCTAGGTGTCATACAGTGGAACTGAACTTGGAACCATATGGTTGGGAAGCAAGCTTCTTACCACATGGTCACGCCTGCACCTATGCCGCATCTATGCCTATAATTGTAGAAATTGGGGTGGGGGGTTGTCAAACAATTAGACTTTCTAAATATATTCATGGGTCAGGAAGGTATGTATTTGAGGTAGGATTTTACATCCAGATGCATTTAGAATATATTTGTCAACATGCATGCTTTCTTGCTGACAAAAGAGTTCTCATGTTTGGCTTGTTACTATGGAAATAGGCATGAATGTGTTTGTGGCTTATGATTGGCTAAAATTACCCAAAATTTTCAAAATTTAATTGCTACTAACTCTTTATTTATTGATTTATAGCGAAAACGATTTTCACATCATTCATTAGCCTATAAAAGTGTATCACACTGAATATGAAATCAATTCTGGTTTTCTGTTGGAATTTGTGAGAGCACCCAAGCAATGAAGCTGATTTTAAAAAATTTATTTACACTATGTTTTCTAGTGAATTTAAAGTGGCTACAGGCGATTATTACCCCCACCATTCTCATCATGATGATAGAAGTAAATATGGAGTAAAAATTTGTCTTTGCAAAACAAACTAAAAATACTGGAGTGCTATGTTAAGTTGCCCAAAATGAGTCAACATAGAGCTGCTGTTTATTTAGAAAATTCACTGCCACTAATGTGTATAAAACAAAAAAGAACGGAAAGACAAAGTAAAAGAGAAACAAGTCTGACATTGAAAAATCAGCACTTACTCATAAGAACACAAATCCTAAGCGAGTATGATCTGGTAAAGATAGTTCAGTTGAGTCAGCATTGCAAATTTGGTTTAGAAATGCTGGTGAAAAGAATGCTTGAATTAATGAACAGCTGAGGCATCAAAAAGCAGAAGAATTTGTAAAGAAATGGGTAAAGAAAAATTTTGCACCAACTGATGGATCGTTTAACAGGCAGAAAAAGGCAAGAGAATATTGTGTGCAAAAATGTGTTCATGGTGAGGAAAAAGTGCCATTTAAAAAATTTTTTTATCAGTTATGAATTGAGGCAGAGTGGCCAAAAATTATAGCTGAGTATCGTCTTGGGAATGTTTGCAACATAGACAAAGCAGGGTTATATTTTCATGCAATGCCAGAGCATACTTATCTGTTTAACCTTTTTGATACCAACCTGTCTGAGACTGTCCCTGGTTGTGTGATATGAACTTCCTTTATTTAAAATGATATATGATATATATATATATATATATATATATATATATATGAATTTTGAATATGATTGAACAAATTCATAATGGAGTGGATATCATGCTGTTGCTTTACAATTTCTTTGTTGTCCATCAGCATTTGATGTTGTAGTCCATCCCTGTAGGTGGGATCACAGAATTAAAATCTCCATTATTTAATAAATAGGAATTTAAACCAAAGGTTCTCTATGTGACAATCTAAGGCAAGTGCCTCAGTAGCAGAGATAATCAATGTAGAAATATTGTTTTGTCTTGACTTCTCTTTTTTCTTTTTTTGTTTTGTTTTGTTTTGTTTTGTCTGTTATTACTATTTTTATTGCTGAGAGTTTGCACAAAGGAGTGATGGAATTTCCATATCTCGTGAGATGCAGAAGAAAATGATTTTAATACAAGCCATCTCTACGAGAATTGGCAACATGTAATAGAGTGAGAGAGTATAAAACAAAAGTAACATCAATATTATTAACCGAATTACAAGGCAAGTGGAACAACAACAACAATAGTAATTATTATAACAATAATCGGGAGAAGATTGTCTATAGTAATAATAGTGAAAATATAGTCAATGGAATTTCATATTAGCAACTTCAACAACAACAGCAACAAACAATAAAATTGACAATGATGACATCAACATTAATAGAGGAGAAATAACAGCAGAATAGAGGGTCTGTTATTGAATTGCAGCTGATGAAAGATGATAGAAAAATGGATCAGAGGAAGTGGAAGAGTTTTAACCACTTCTATTGTGTGCTGGTGAGGTTTATATGAGGATAATAAAACTATGAAAAACTAACCAAAGTTCATTGATAGAGAAAACTAAAAGGAATGTAAAACATTATTGGAGATTAAGGAGAAAAACAAATATGGCAAAATGGATCTAAAGATAGAAAAAGACAAGAAAAAAATAAATGATAGAGCAAATATCATTGTAAACGCATTCAAAAAGTAAGCATGTATTCTAGACGTTGCGATGAAATTATGGTTGGATGACACACGACATGTATAAGCAGTGACAACAGAGTTATATAGGCTATGTGAAACATGCAATATTGGGTGGTTTATACATACAAACATATATGTATGTGTAGGTGTCTGTGTGTGTGTGTGTGTGTGGGTGTGCGTTGTATAAACCACTCAATATTGCATGTTTCACACAGCCTATACAACTCAGTTGTCACTGCATATATATGTCATGTGTCATTCAAGGAGTTTTCGTCAACTGACAATGTAGTAGGTATGTACTATGTATGAGTACTCAGTTTGATTTACCACTAAAACTCTGGCTTCAACTGCAACTGAAAAATGTGGTGTTGAAACCACCAACCAAAGGCAGCTAAAAATGGTTTCCTATTGAGCAGGTAAAACATTTGGCATCACTCAAAAAAAAAAAAAGCCATTTAATGTAGATAAAGAAAGTTAACATACAGAATCTCTTACAGCTGTTTCTAGAATAGCCAAGAAATTGAGTAAGGGTTCCATAAGCTGAGTATACAGTCATCAGAGAGGGAGAAGCCAGAGAAATGGAAAAATGAAGAAATATCCCCAATTGACGATATTACATTTCAGTTTACTCAAAAATGAGTAAGGATTCCATAAGCTGAGTAAACTGTCATCAGAGAGGGGGGAAGTCAGAGAAATGGAAAAATGAAAGACATTAGTGCATCCGAGTTTGTCAAAAATGACACAAGGATCAGATGGAATGTACTCATAACTGGAAAGAAACGAAGTGGACATGCTTTGGTGGATGCATGGAGTTACTATGTATGAACACAAGCAGTATAAGACAAATCAGCTGTAGTTTGCAACCACTTTACAGTATGGTGCAATCACTATACTGGGAGCTTTTTTCATGGTACCAGTACTAGTGAAGTTGCCTAGCAAATGACAAAACAAGAAACACCATACTAGAAGAAATGCAAGATTATTTTAGGCAGGTAGTAAAAGGATGATGGGAGGAACATATATTAATTGTTAAAACAGTATGGTATTGGAGGGGGGGGGGTGAAGGACAAGGTAGAAAAGTGGGCTGTGCTGGAGATGGATCTAGTGGTTTCTCATAATATGGAGGTGGAGTAAATTTGGGCAGAAGGAGAGGTTGAGAGGGTGATAAGGGACAAGGATATATATATATATATATATATATAAAGTGTAGTATATTGCCACTTAAGTGTGGCTGACCCCTAGGGGTGGAGAATTAACATTGCTTATATATATATATATATATATATATATATATATATATATCTTTGTCCCCACATCACCATATATATATGGATACACACACACATATATACAGACATATAGATGCATATACATATATATACATATATATACACACATACATGCATATATATGTATACACTTATATGCATATAGACATACACACACACACACACACACATAAGATATAAGCAAAGTATTAGTCAATAAATACTTCTAGACTATGTGTAATTTGCAGTATCAATTACTTTGGAATTTGATTCAAGCAAACTGTAAACAAGCAAAATCTTGAAATAGGCGGTGGCATTATGTACTTTAAATCTAAACAGAACTTTTCTTGTCACATTTAGACACAATTAAGTGTCAGTAGTCACATTGGAACTATTTTTACTAGATGTGGAGAATGGTAATTAGTAAAAGATTATTCAAAGCAATTTATAGAGCATAACAAAAACATGAATGGAAGTGTTTTCCTGCTCAGGACAACACTAGTAGATTATATCTGAAGGACTTGACTAGGGCAGGAAGCCGGAAGTTAATGCTCTATCTCCTCAAACAGTAAAAAATGGAATGGAAAGCCATTTTATAATGTAATTCGGTTCAATTTTGTTTTCTAATCAAAAGCTTAACCCTTCTGTAATCATAACTTTCTTGAAATACAATTTTTGTTTCAGTTAATTTTGAAAAATAATGAAGAATTTAGAAAAATAACTTTGCTGTTATTAATCTGGTTGTTGCAAGATAAATTATCATCATCATCATTTAATGTCCACTTTTCATGCTGGTGTGGGTTGGATGGTTTGACTGAGAACTGGCAAGCCAGGAGGCTGCACCAGGCTCCAATCTGATTTCTGCAGCTGGATGCCCTTCCTAATACCAACCGCTCTGAGAGTGTAGAGGGTGCTTTTACGTACCACCAACACAGGAGCCAGTCAGGCAGCACTGGCATCAGTCACACTCGAATGGTGCTTTTTATGTACCACCAGCACAGGTGCTAGTCAGGTGGCATTAGCATCGGCCATGCTCAAATGGCACATTTTATGTACCACCAGCACAGGTGCCAGTATAACCTGAATATAATTTTTTTCCCTATACCTTTAGTTATATTTGTAGTCCAGGTGTGCCACCAAATTTTGAAAAGAATGAAAAAAAGTTGCAGAGCATTGCACTAGACCACTGGATTATGTATTTTAGTTGATAAAGACACTACTGAACTTAGTGTAGAAATAAAGATCCTTAGTATAAGTTCAGGTTGGAACTAAGTACATAACCAGTAATAACACACATGATTACAACTGGAGATGAAAATGAAGAATAGATATATAAATAATGTAACAAACTTTAAGGATGAGATTAATAGTCCATAAAATTCAATGTATTTTTATATATCAATGTTAAGAACAAGATTGTTATATCTCAATGTAGTTCCTAAGATTAACCTTTCCAACATGATGGTAAGAACCTGAGCAGATCTGCTAAAACCAGTGAGGAGAAAATATTTAAGATCTACATGACTGATAGGAGTCACATTTATAAAGAGCAGACTAAAGTTGATGAATTTCTTTTAAGGTTAAGTGTAGATCATTATATACTAAGAGACAAAGCAGAATATATATCTTTATCATTTACAACAGTAAGATGACAAGGGTGGGGCAATGATATAATGTAACCCTAAACTAGTCACTGGAATAGTTGAGTGGTTTATGGTTCAGAAGATCAAATCTTTTGCGTGACAATTATGCTCAACTATTGTCTATATATATATATATATATACATATACATGTGTGTGTGTGTGTGTGTGTGTGTGTGTGTGTGTGTGTGTGTGTGTGTGTGTGTGTGTGTGTAGGTGCAAGTATGGCATAGGCACACCTGTGACCCTATAGGTGCAGGCATGGCTGTGTGGTAAGAAGTGTGCTTTCTAACTACATGGTACTTTATCTTCTACTATAGCTCCAAAGCCTTGAAAGTGTATTTGGTACAGGGAAACTGAAAGCCCTTACCAGTTTCCAAGCAAGGTAATATTTCCATGTGGTTAGGCACGTTTCTGCAGAATATTGGAAAGGAATGACATTCATTTACGACAATCACGAGATGTCAAAGCAAGGAGACACAAACATCCACACACACACACACACACATGTGATGAGCTTCTTTCAGTTTCCATCTACCATATTCACTCACAAGACTTTGGTCAACCCATGGTCATAATAGAAGACACCCACAGTGTCATGCAATGAGACTGAGCCCGAAATCACATGGTTGGAAAGCAACACACACACACAAATCATCCTCATCATCATTTCACGTCTGCTTTCTATGCTGGCATGGGTTAGACAGTTTGATTGGAACTGGCAAGCTGGAGAGCTGCACCAGGTTGCAGTCTGATTTGGCATGATTTCTATGGCTGAATGCCTTTCCTAATGCCGACCACTCCAAGAGTTTAATGGGTGCTTTTTATGTGCCACCAGTACGGGTGCCATTTACATGACACCAGCAATAGCCACGACTACGATTTCATGGGTGCCATTTACATGACACCGGCAACAGCCATGAATATGGTTTCACTTGGCCTGACAAGTCTTCTATATGTTTTATATTATATTTTCTATTTTGGTCTTTGGGATTAAGCTGACCCTTTGCTCACAGGCTGTAGAATATCCACAAAATTCAGTTTTAAGTTGACTGCATTACAGATGTGTATAGAACCACTTATATAGTCACATATCAGCTGAACTACAAAGCGTTTTAAATGTGTGCACACACTCAGTGACAAGAAACAGATTTTCACAATGTTAGGGATATCATTTTGCTTAATGTACAAAAAGAGGTTATCTATCTAGATAGTACAGCCAATTTATTCATATTAGGTGCGTACTAAAGTAGGTAGATAGTAAATAAACAATATAAATGAATACTTGAAGAGCACTAGAGTAACAGTATAAACAGTACAGTTAAGTTGTTGATTAACCCAGTTATCACAGCTTGATTTTCTGACCTACAGCATAAATCTAGTTGATTGATCATTCTGGAATGACTCATAGATATACAAGCCAACAAGGAAATCTTTACATGGCTGCTCAACCTGCAAGTAAAAGCAACCACATTTCCCCCCAAATTCTACCCTATCATCTTGAAACAGAAAGAACACCTTAAACAACATAGTCTTAGATATTCAATAAGGATGATGATGATGACGATCATCATCATCATCATCATCATCATCATTGTCATCATCACCATCAACACCACCACCACCCATAACATCATCATTATTATCATTGTTTTAACACACACTTTTCCATGCTTACATGGGTTGGAAGGAATTTCATGAGGTAGATTTTCTATAGCGATATGTCCTTCCAGCCACCAACCCTCACCAAACATGTTTTCATGAAAGGCTGGAATTGAAGAACACTGTTGTATGATGGTAACACTTATTTGCCATTATCACATGAGGTAATGGAAAGAAGACACCAACTCACACATTCTTGCATATATAAATATGTATGTTTGTGTGTGTGTAAGAGAGAAAGAGACAAGCTTTTTTCAACTTTCATCTAGCGAATCCACTCACAAAGCTTTGGCTGGTCTATAGCTGCAATAGAAGACACTTGTTTAGGATGTCACACAGTAGAACTGAACTAAGAATCATGTGGTTGGGAAGCAAACTACACCTAGGCAGGCATGTGGAAGTGCAAGCAATGATCATTATCATCATCACCATCATCAATGTCCACCTTCCATGCCACCATGGTTTGGGTGGTTTGACAGGAGCTGGCCAGGCATGAACCTGCACCAGACTTCTGCGTCTGTTTTGGCAGTGTTTTTAAGGCTAGATGCCCTTCCTAACACAAACCACCACACAGAAATAGACTGAGAGTTTTTTTACATAGCACAAGCACAGATGAGGTCAGTTTTGGTATGGTTTTTACAGTTGGATGCCAAATGCCAACCAATGATATATTTGAATAACAGAGGGTGGTCATGGCTGGAATGTCATTGATCATAGATTGTCTGGAATAGGGCTGACATGGGGGTAAATCAAGAATACCAACAAGTGACAGGTGTGTCACACCAGATATGTCATATTTCAGTCCAGTGTAGAACCAACACAATATCAAGTTTCATCAGGTGCACCTTGATGGTTAGGGTATCATCATCATCATCGTTTAACGTTCGCTTTCCATGCTAGCATGGGTTGGACGATTACTATGTTCCATGTAATTCAATAGACTTGAATGAAACTATATCTTTTATATCAAACTTGTTTCAGTCATTAGACTGTGGTTACGTTGAGGCATCGCCTTGAAGAATTTGTTTTTAACGAATTGTGACCCCAGTACTCATTTTTTTTAAAGCTTGGTACTTATTCTATTTGTCTTTTTTGCCAAACCACTAAGTTTACAGGGACATAAACACACCAACACTGGTTGTCAAGCAGTGGTAGGGACAAACACACACACATGTCTATACACACACAACGCTTCTTCCAGTTTCTGTCCACCAAATTCATTCACAAGGCTTTGGTCAGCCTGAGAGTATAGTAGAAGACATTTGCCCATGACTTGTGTAGGTTGAACTATGTAAAATGTTAGAGAAAGAAACCTTGCTGTTTCTTGTAATGCATACCAATGCATACTTCTAAAACAAAATTTTTTCAGGGGCTTTTAAAATAATATTGTGGATCTCAAATGTTCTCTTTTGTTGTGTGGGCCCCACAAAATCTTATATGGATCCTCAAGGGCCCATTTGGACCCTGGTTGAGAAACACTAGTTTAAACACTAAAGGGTTAATAATCTGAGATTGAATCTCACTAATGTTGACTGTACCACTTAACAACTCATGGAACAGTCAAACAGCAAGTAGGTCTCCAATTATAATTCCATTCCCATCAAGGATGTTTTATAAATATTATAACTACTACAATACTTGACTCATATTTCATAATATTGACTCTGGAAGGATGAAAAGCAAAGTTAACCTCAATGGGATTTGAACTCAGAATATAGAGGTTCATAACTAAATACTACAGGCATAACACAACAAATTCTGCTATTCTAAACACGTTTATTTTCTCAGCATGACAAGTACTTCTACATTTCATATATAATGATGCCGCTCTTCTCAGAAGTTCATAAAGTAGACCAAGTTACTCTGCTGTGAAGAGAGAGCAGTTCTCGTGTTACAGACAGGACCTCACCTCCCATTCGTTCTCCTCCTCCTCCTCCCAGTCGTCTTCTCTTTCTTCAGAGACTGTACTTCACTGAACTTGTTGCTGTTTGTTCTTAAGCTTCAGTTAATTTCTGATCAAGCAGATAGACCTATCTTAAAGTAGAGACACTCCAGTCATGAGCATCCCAACATAACCTTTCTTCACATTAAACCTTCCTTCCTTCTTTTTTTAAAGATAGTTTAGCATCACATGAGCAAGATTTGGCTGTTCTTTCTAACAGATCGAATGACTACAGTGATATATATCACTGAACTGCTATATAGATATATAAATGGTAGTGCCACAGCCTCTGTCTAAAGCAAGTATGCATATGTGTAATGTGTGTATATGTTCTTCAGCTTGTTTGTCATTTGACTGCAGCCATGCTGGAGCACCACATTGAAGGGTTTTTAAAGTCAAACAAATCAACCCCATGACTTATTTTTTTAAGCCCAGTACTTATTCTTTTGGTCTATTTTGCCAAACCGTTAAGTTATGGGCTCTATGTATATATATATATATAGATAGATAGATAGATAGATTGATAGATAGATGCACACACACACACCACCACCACCGTTGCCTCCACCATCAAACCCTCTAAATTTAGTGTTTTATGTTACTGTTTTCCATCACTTAACCCTCAGTTTTCTCATATATATTTTGAACTGAAGAGAAAAACACGAATAAAACAAACATTAGTAGGGATAAAATTTCACATCTCTACACACGTCATATATATATCACGTTTATTTCAATATTACATGCTAACACTCATACGCACACTCATACACACACACACACATAGATAATCACACAGAACTGTGAAATTAATACAGTAAACAAACTTATTTAAATTCCCACTCTAAAAGTACAAGAACTAATAAAAATTAACACACACACACACCGCACAACTATGTGTATGTGAATGTGTGCGTTAGTGTATGTGTGCATGTGAGTGTCTGTGTCTGTGTGTGTATGTAACAAAATGTATATTCCTTGCAGCTGTTTACCATTTCTCTTGGGTGTTCAATGAGCTAAATTGTGTGTGTGTGTGTATATGTATGTATACGCAGGTGTATGGCTGGACGTATATGCAAATTCATTACGAATTCTGTATCCTACAGAGTTAAGATAGCTGTTCCAGGATATGGGTTTGAGAATGGCAGTGACTGGAAGCTTTGTTTTCAGGAAAATATAAAAGCAGCACCTAATACGATGCTAAGATTCTTACATACGCAGTATATATATATATATATATATATATATATATATATATATATATATACACACATATATTTGTGCGTATATGGATATAAATGTACAGTGTATGTTTCATATATGTAGATATACATATGTATATCTATGTATATATGTGTATGTATAATTTTATATGTACATATAAAATTAAATCAAAAGGCAGTGCTCCAGCATGGCCGCAGTCAAATGACTGAAACGAATAAAAGAATATGTGTGTATGTGTGTCTTTTCATCTGAAAAGACACACATACACACTTTTATTTCTTTTATTTCGCTTTTATTTTGTTTATTTATTAATATTTTTTTTTTGCATACGTCAATCAATACATCATCACCCAGTTGTATTATCTAAATTCATGATATTGTCACAGATGAAAACCTCAACTCACTGTGTAATTATGTAAAATAATAATAATAATAATAATAATAATAATAATAATAATAATGGTTTCAAATTTTGCCACAAGGGCAGCCACTTTGGAGAAAGGGCTGTGTCAGTTACAGGGACCCGAGTGTTCAACTAGTAATTTATCAACCCTGAAAGGATGAAAGGCAAAGTCGCCCTTGGCGGAATTTGAACTCAGAACGTAGTGCCAGACGAAATACTGCTAAGCATTTCGCCCCGCGTGCTAACGATTCACCGCCTTATTGATAATAATATAATAGTAATTCTTTCTACTGGAATTTGGGGGAAGGAATTAAGTCGATTACATCAACTCCAGTGCATAACGGTACTTATTTAATCAACCCCGAAAGGACGAAAGGCAAAGTCGACCTCGGCGGAATTTCAACTCAGAACGTAGTGCCAGACGAAATATCGCTTAGCATTTGGCCTGGTGTGCTAACGATTCTGCCAGCTCGCCACCTAAATAATAATAATAATAATAATAATAATAATAATAATAATAATAATGGTTTCAAATTTTGCCACAAGGGCAGCAATTTTGGGGGAGGGAATGAGTCGATTACATCCACCCCAGTATTCAACTGGTACTTATTTTACTGATCCCGAAAGGATGAACGGTAAAGTCGACCTCGGCGGAATTTGAACTCAGAACGTAGCGGCGAGCGAAATACCGCTAAGCATTCCGTCCAGCGCGCTAACGGTCCTGCTAACTCGCCGCTTCTAATAATAATCTTCGTAAGACTTACGAATCAAAATCTCTACCAACCGATCAAAGCAAATTTGAAAAGACTAGGTCTTGCTGATGAGGACTAATAAGACCAAAACATATCCTAGTTTTCTCACCTTGCCAACTAATAATGAACACATTTCTCCCTCTAAATGTGAAAATTCAGTTTTCTGTTTGAGTAACTGGTACTACCAAAGCAGCGCGGACCCGAACGCGCAGTCACGCGTCCGCGCTAGCTAAGTCTTGAGTGGTCGATCCTAACCCTAACCAGCGTGTGCAAATGAATACGTGTTTAGGGTTAGGGTTAGGATCGACCACTCACGACTAGCTAGCGCGGACGCGCGAATGCGCGTTCGGGTCTGCGCTGCTTTAGTAGTACCTGAGTAACTTTTAATTTCTTAAAAGCCTTCTCTCTTTTAGTTAAAATTCAAAAACAATTTGCAATAGATTCTTTTTTATGTACATCTCTCAAGACATCACAGCCTACCTAAGGCACCCAAATTCATGACACTAGTCTACTTGAGTTATTTCCCTTTAAGCCCCTTTTTTTTTCTGTAAAGATGTGTGTGATGTTCCACTGGAATCAGTTTCTTAATTGCACTATAAAACGTGTATGATCTCTTAATTTTGTGTATGAATATATTAATATACATACAAATATCACAAATAATATAACTTACGAGAAACGCTGATAATGTGAATGTATGTATACAAGGGGTTTAATTGTAATTCATACACATACAATATATAATATATAATTATATACGGTTATGCCCCAATTTTCTTTACGACTCATTTTTCAATATTTACTATGTGGGTCATTTTTTTTATTTTGCCTCCTATCATGTTTTGAATATTCAAATTATATTTTCATAATTTAATAATATTTGAAATACATTTACCATCTGCATGATGTGAGAATCTATAATTCGTTAAAATATCATAACGAATCATTTCAATAATGCATACTAATTACAAAATAAAATACAGAAGTACAAAGGGACGGCCTGTGTTTTTAACACCGTATCTGCCGTAATTGCGTAGATGTTATGATCAAAAGAAATTCCAGACACGATGAAATTATTCATCTGTCCTTTTTAGGGAGAATCTAGGACTACACTGCGTTCGTCCCTATATTAGGATAATAGGGGTGTGATTTCAGAGAATTGGCTGCTATTTCTGGCAAGTAGGTAGGCGACATACAGGCTCCCTCACTGACTTGTGGTAGAATGTACACACATATATATATATATGTATATATATATATATATATATATATATATATATATATATATATATATATATATATACATACAGAGAGGGGGAGAGAGAGGGATAGAACATAAAAATCCTACGAAACATACTATGTTATGTGATTGTGTGTACGACGTTTTGAATTATTTCATTCATGCATAATGTAAATAGTACAACGGGCTTGTATGTAGACTGTATGGGAAGAAAAATGTGAGTCAGTTCGCTTGACCTGCTAGAAATAGGAGTCATATCTTATCTCAGTTCACACCCTATCGTCTGTAAAACGGACAGTGGATAATGTTCTTCATATACACAATGTCTGGTGAAAAAAAAAAAGATAGGATGGTCGAAGCTGGAATGTCTATGATAGGCCAGCCTTACTTGCATCATAGCCAACTTGGAACTAAATAACTAATTCTCCCACTACCAAATAATGGTATAAATGAATATATAATTATAAACTAGTAACAAACAGCAAATTTCGTAAAATAAGACAAGTTCGTGTGCGGCAGGATGAGGTGAGGCCTGAATATATTAAACAGGGATCGTTTTTTGAAAGCATGAGGAGTGTTCTTAAGACACAAGAGTAGAAAAGTTGCAGAACATGGTATATTACTAAAAATAAACAACAAAAAAATGGAGCTTAAAGGAAACTAGAGATGATCTAAGTTCCCCTACTACCATCCCCAAAACAAAAAGTTAATAAACATTTTTAAAAAATCAGATACGTTCGTACAGCGTGAGAGATCGGTCCTACGCTTCAATGGTTAACAATTCCATCTTATCAAATGGTATACAAAAAAATATACAACGCAAGGAAAACTTATGTAGGTTCAGTAATAAACTCAATTAGAATAAATATATAGATGATGTAACTGTAAAGTTTATATCTCTAAAAGGGAAACATTATTCAAATGAGAACGAGATACTTATTGAAGTAAAAAGAAATATCAGCATTCTGAGACTGTGCGATGCACGGAGAAGAAAGAGTGAAGAGAAAAAGGAAAAATAAAAGAAAAATTAGACAGGAAAATGAGGAGCAGACATAGACAGAAGAGGATATAGAGAGGGAAAGAGAAGGGGAGAAACAAAAAAGAAAAGGACTTCCTCAGTAGAATACTTATAGATAGCGCAAGCATGTAGAAATTGAGAAAATGCATTTGAAAATAAAAAACATAAATAAGAGATTTGTGTGAAAAACATCGCTGGATTAATACATATATCCCAGGGTATTTTCTACTAGTCATACATATATATATATATATATATATATATATATATATACACATACACACACACAGCTAAGGGAACTTCTTACGCAGCTTTATTTTGCAGACATATTACTAAGAGCAACTAGTATTGTACACGTAAGCGACATCAAACATCAATGTTGAATATTTTATTTGCCTACCTTTTATACATATTATATATATAATAATATATTATTATATATAAATATTGCGTGTGTGTAAATTTAGGCTGCTACAAACTGAGTCCATATGTTTTATCTCTGTTTTGAAATCGTAGCCATGATTAACCATTTCTTCCTTCTACATAGAAGAGTTACTTTACTGTCTGTGATGAATTTTTTTTTAAGGGGTTCATTCAATCACTACTCTGCTTAAATAGAATAGTACACACGTGCGCATATATATTATTGAATATATATTAAGACTTACGTGTATATTGTGATATATGCTGTGTGTATACCTCCATACATGTACACACACACACCTACTTTATATTATTTTTTGCTTGTGTGTGTATGTATCTATGTGTATATATATCATCTTCATTTAATATCCATGTCCCATGCTGGCATGGGTTGGACGGTTTGACAAGGATCCAGTGGCTCCAAGATCTGCAGTGTGTTCCAGTGTCTGCTTTGGTATGATTTCTATAGCTGGATGCCCTTCTGCCTACTGTAACCACCAATCACCTCCTTCCTATACTTTCTCTCCTCTGTGCTGTTCTCCACCATTGAAACCTTCACCCTCATTGCCCTCACATATATACCAGGCATCTTCTATATTTCTCCATCATTTGTTATGGTCACCTCAATCCTGCCCACTCACACAGTCCAAACCTTGTATCAGCTCACCTATTCTCACCACCTCCAATGTTCTTTGACACATCTTTGCCATCATCTCTCTCACTATCGCTCTCTTTATCGTAGTCTCTATTTCACTTTCTTTTCCAACTGAAGGTATCCATATATCTACTCTACCGCAAGACACCTATCTCTATCCCTCTATACCTTTAATTTCTCAACTGAAATAAAGCCACACCCCTTCAATGCTACTCCCTACTCCCAGTTAAAGGGCTTTTGTCTTGCAAGGTACTTGGTGATCCTGTTGGTGCTGGTGCCACATAAAAAGTACCCTGTACACTCTGTAAAGTAGTTGGCATAAGAAAAAGCATCCAACTGTAGAGACCTTGCCAAAACAGCCTGGTGTAGATCCCATGATTACTAGCTCCTGTCAAACCATTCAACTTATGCCAGCATGGAAAGTGGACATTAAATGATGATTGATGATGATGATGATATATGTGTCAAATTAGCACCGTCTCAGATGGGCTGGCCATAGGGATCACATGGGGGAAAACATGCTTCCAGTGATATTCCTGTTTGGGGGACTGAACGATGGGAAGCACCCTTGTGGATGCCCCCTGCAACCCTGCAATGCTACAAAGACCAATTGAAGGAAACTTTGAAGAGTACTGGTGTGGACCAAAATTCCTTGGAAATGATAGCCAACAGAACAGATATCAGAACGAAATGACAACATAGGAAGGACAGTGCCACCCAACTTCATCCAGCACCTATAATTCAATGCAATTCTTACAATAGGCTGTTTAGAGCAAGAATTAGGTTTATTAGCAATCAGAAAGCCCATCATCTACAGCACAAATGATCCCTCTTCATTCCATTTTTACAATCAACATCTATCCACAGTTGCTGTCAAAATGCATATTAAAATTGAGAATTATGGAAATATCATTTGCAGAGTTATTGTATAATGAAACATGAAAGCAGAAAGTTTTGGTATTATTTATTCTCCATTACACATGTTTCATTTGCTAATAGGAATTACGAAGATTTACATTTTAGTTAGATAGACATGTAAGGAATTTCCTATTAGAAATTTTTCAGACAGAGAAAATTTTTATAATATGTATGTATTATAATCTCTCCTTCTCTCTGTCTCTCACTCTTTCTTTCTGTATGTCATCATCATCATTTAATATCAAATCACCATGCTGATATGGGATGGACTGTTTGTCAGGATCCAGTGATCCACAGGGCTGTGTCATGCTCCAACACTTACTTTGGCATAGTTTCTACAGCTGGATGCTCTTCCTAAAGCCAACCACTTTACATTGTGTACTGGGTACTTTTTATGTTACTAATATGTGGAGGAGCACTTCATCGGTTACGATGATGAGGGTCCCAGCTGATATGATCAATGGAACAGCTTGTTCATGAAATTAACATGCAAGTGGCTGAGCACTCCACAGACTTGTGTACCCTTAATGTAGTTCTCAAGAATATTCAGCGTGATTCAGAGTGTGACAAGGTTTGCCCTTTGAAATACAGATACTACTCATTTTTGCCAGCTGAGTGAACTGGAGCAACAGAAATAAAGTGTCTTGCTCAAGGACACAACACGTCACCGGGAATTGATCATGAGTGGAATGCTCTAACGACTAAGCCACATGCCTTCACTACATGTATGTATGTGTGTGTGTACAAATGTACGTATATGCATATATATATATATATATATATATATATATATATATATATATATGTATGTATGTATATAGTGGACTGGTTTACTGGGATAATGGTTGATCTTCTGATGGTCTCCTTTAAGTGAGACCATTCTTTCATGGTGTACATATTTTGGTAGACATATTTGCTTAGAAAAAAATTTATTTCTGCCACTTGATGCAAAATGGACTAATGTATTACATAATCGCTGAAAAATACCATTTCTTGAAATTGGTAAGCAGTAAAAGTTGAAAACAAAATTTTAAAAATATAGGCTGTTTTTTTTTTGTAAGCCATTTCTGAAATAGCAGCAATCTCTTCAACTGACTTAACAAAGTTTTCCTATATTTATTCAAGAGTTCAGAATGTGAGGTGGCAAAATTGCATCATCCAGTAGCCCTAGAACTCTTCAATGTGAACAGGAAATAAATATGAAATCTTTGGTGGCAAATGATGCTGTCAAATTGAGATAAAAGCAGGTTATGGAAATCGTTGAAATCCTGACATGCATAAATAGCTGTGATCAAAGCAGATCCACACAGAAGATATTGCAATGAATCAAGTCTTAATGATGAGAACCAAGATATTAATCATGGTGACTTAAGAAACAATATTGCTTCTATTCCAATTTGATATCCTTTTAACTAATCACTTATGAGATGTAAGGGATGAGACAGAAAAGTACAGTAAAGATTTTTAAAAAAACATCAAAATGATATGGAAATTCAGTATCAATATTATTCAAAACAACTGTGAACAATACATTGCTAGTCATCCAAGCCATTTATTAAGTCACACAATATCAATGGAATTGACAATCACAAATATTTTGCACATATGGCTAATACTTAAACCAAAGCAATGAGTGACCAGAAATCTATTATTTAACATAATGGATGTAGTAAAAGTCTATTTCTTTGCTCTGGATAAAATTACAGATTTTATTGGATATGGAGCATACCCTCAACTGGAATCTATGCTGGACTGTAGTAAATTAAAATTAGAAAACATTACAGGTGTGTTGTTTGATGGAGCTGCTAACATGAAAGGTGAATACAGTGGCATGAAGAAAGATATATAAGAATTGAACTACACAGTCTGTTTACATTTGGTGCTGTACACTTGTTCTTAATTTAACAGCAATAAATCTGGTTCAGAATATTCTGTTGGTCAAAATTTTAATAGGGTTATTACAGTCAATAGTTGCCTTCTTTTTTTAACCGTACAAAAAAATTAACATCTGGACTGGAATTGCATCAGAGTAGGTACTTGGATTGTCCAAAATGAAGCATTTGCAGAAGATTGAAGGAACCCAATGATGGGGTCTTCAAAAATGTCTAAAATATTTGGCAATTTTGAATCACCATGGCCTATATTGTTCTACCTGTCGATCACTGTCTTACATCAGATTGGCAAGTTTTAAATTGATCCCAAAATAATGTTTAGGATCAATTTACTTCTTTATAATGGTATGCCTTTGACAGTATTTTAACTAGTATTTTCTAATTATTGTTTGTGTACAATACCCTGAGATTATCTCAAAATATTTGTAAACTGGGGGCCTGGATTATTTAGTGTCAGGAATATGGCAGAAAATTTGAAAGAGGTTTAAAAAAATGTGAATTTTGAAAAAAATATGACATCATTAAACAAGAAATTTCATTGAAGCAGCAAATCTGATGTTTGATGATGAAGAAAGAAGTTTTGCATTAGAGTGCAGATTTTGAATTTAGGAAAAAAAAATGTATATAAGGAAGGAAAGAAACTATTGACTGATGAATCAGCAAGAATGTAAAGCTAGATGTTCCAATGGATGGAAGTGTTTCAATGCTTGACTGACCAAGTCACCACAAATATCAGTGAATGATTTTCTAACAGTTGTGAACTTGTAAAACATACAGCATGTTTTCATCCATAAATTTTCAAAGCTACCAGAAGCACTGACAGACATCTGCAATCCTCTAGGTTTGAACAATCAAGAATTTAATAAGGAGTTGTTTCTTTTTAATCTTAAATTTCAACTTCCTGATAAAAACCTTTGAATGAAGCATTTGCAGCAAACAACTTCTTAGAATCAGAACTACAGACACTCCATACTCCTCTAGTTATGAATTCAAGTTCATGTTGTACTTGTACAAAGTCATGTTAAATGTATCTGTTTTGCTATTTCCATATCTTGTGTAAATATTCACTGCACATATCTGCATGCTCACATTTTTTTTCTTAGCTTAAAATATCATTTTAACTCTTTCATTCACTCATGTTAGCTGCAAACACACAATCAGTAAGTTAAAAATAGTAAAAACTAGTTTATGCTGAATGCTATCAAGTGAGATACCCAACACGTTTATGCTGATGAGCATGAAATCAAAAATTGCAGAAATTTCTGTGAGTGATATTTTTCTGGGGGGTTTTTTGGGGGTTTTTTTGTGTGTGAAAAACTAGACCCCATTTTCTAGATAACTTGCTGTCTCAGTAATTTGTACTTTATAATACGTACAGATTGTATATTTAATGATTAGAGTTTTAATTTGCACAGCATCTATTTCATTTAACATCAATAAATAAACTATTAAGCAAATATAGCAACATGTATACCTACTTAAAACAATTACTTTATTCCATTCCTTTGCAAAATTTTAGCAATAGGTATAGGCGTGAGAGTGGCTGTGTGGTAAGTAACTTGTGTACCAACCACATGGTTCCGGGTTCAGTCCAACTGTGTGGCACCTTGGGCAAGTGTCTTCTACTATAGCCTCGGGCCGACCAAAGCCTTGTGAGTGGATTTGGCAGACGGAAACAGAAAGAAGCCCGTCGTATATATGTATATATGTGTGTGTGTGTATATGTTTGTGTGTCTGTTTGTCTCCCCAACATCGCTTGACAACCGATGCTGGTGTGTTTACGTCCCCGTAACTTAGTGGTTTGGCAAAAGAGACCGATAGAATAAGTACTAGGCTTCCAAAGAATAAGTCCTGGGGTCGATTTACTCGACTAAAGGCGGTGCTCCAGCATGGCCGCAGTCAAATGACTGAAACAAGTAAAAGAGTAAAAGAGAGTAAAGAGGTGGGTCCTTTTATACAATATCCTGGCAAAAATTTCAAGTCCAGGTTGCTCTTGATATGTGTGTGTGTGTGTGTACATTTATATATGTGTGTGTGTGCATATATATGTATGAATATATCATCATCATCATTATCATCGTTTTAACAAATACATTTCCATGCTTGCATGGATTGAGCATATTTAAGTAATTTTTTTATGGTTAGATGTTCCTCCTGTGTCAATGCTCGCCGATTTCCAAGCACAGAAATATTTCCCCATGGTCCTACATGTTTTTCATGGAAGACTGGAAATGAACGACACTGCTTGTATGACCGTGATGCTCATTTACAACCACCATGTAATGTCAATATATATATATACATACACACACACACACATATATATATATATATATATATATATATATATATATATACATATATATATATATACATATATACATATACAACAGGCTTCTTTCAGTTTCCATCTACCAAATCCACTCACAAGGCTTTGGTTAGCTCGAGGCTATAGCGGAAGAGACTTGCCCAAGTAGGACTGAACCCAGAACCATGTGGTTGGTAAGCAATCTACTTGCCACATAGCCACTCCTGCACCTATATATTTGCCAAATGTGCCCAGGTATTTTGGAGTGATTAACACAATTAACAACAGTCTTCAAATTTTACAGTAATGCTACAGCATAAAGCAGTGAACTGTTCCATTACTTTGATGCTTACTTACAGCATCATCATGGCACATAGTACAGAGCAAATGACAAGATGTGAAGTACTGATTAAATTTCATAACTTGTTTAGTAACCTATTGATTTCTCTCATATTGAAATTGTAAATTTTGACACTTGGCATGTGGATGTTGCTCTTCAATCTTGGGCTGCAGATGTCTGATTGTTGTATATCATTGTGGTTAGAGTAAACACTTAACAACACAGATCAGGTATGTTTTTGTTGTTCATAAATTTTAATCTGCCCAGGAATTGGTTGGAGTTGACAGTACCAGGGTAGATAAAGCAATTAAGAGTATGAAGACAGGGAAAGCCCCCGGCCCATCAGGAATCACTGCAGAGATGCTCAAAATATCTGGCAGTGTTGGCTACAGCCTAGTCACCCGTATTACGAACCAGGTGATACACGAAGGAGTCATACCCAATGACTGGTGTAGCAGCACCATAGTAAACTGCTACAAAGGTAAAGGTGACGCTTTAGACACTAATAATTACAGAGGCATCAAGCTGTTAGATCAGGTTATGAAAGTTATGGAGAGGGTCATAGCCCAACTAATTAGGGAGCAAATCAATTTAGATGAGATGCAGTTTGGGTTCGTGCCAGGTAAAAGCACCACTGATGCCATATTTCTAGTGAGACAGCTGCAGGAGAAATATCTAGCCAAGGATAAACCTCTGTACCTGGCCTTCGTTGACATGGAGAAAGCCTTTGACAGGGTCCCCCGATCCCTTATCTGGTGGTCAATGAGGAAACTTGGGATAGAAGAATGGTTAGTGAGAACTGTGCGAGCCATGTACAGAGATGCTGTCAGTAAGGTGAAGGTTGGAAATGAGTACAGTAATGAATTCCGGGTAGAGGTAGGGGTCCACCAAGGTTCCGTCCTCAGCCCCCTCCTATTTATCATAATCCTCCAGGCGATCACAGAGGAATTCAAGACAGGTTGCCCCTGGGAGCTCCTCTATGCTGATGACCTTGCACTAATTGCGCAGTCACTATCAGAACTAGAGGAGAAGTTTAAGGTGTGGAAGCAAGGACTAGAATCGAAGGGCCTTAGAGTCAACCTAGCAAAAACCAAAATCCTAATAAGTAGGAAGGTAGATAAAACACAAACCCCTTCAGGTAGATGGCCCTGCTCAGTATGCAGTAAAGGAGTAGGTAGTAACTCTATAAGATGTACCCGGTGCAAGCTATGGACACATAAGAGGTGCAGCAATATCAAAGGCAGATTAACTACAAAGTTAGTCTTTGTATGTGGCAGATGTTCAGGTGCAATAAACACTGTAAACAAACAGGAAACAACTTCTATCTCATTCCAGGGAGAAAAACTAGAGGTAGTTGATAGCTTCCGCTATCTGGGTGACCAAGTTAGTAGTGGGGGTGGGTGCGCTGAAAGTGTAACTGCTAGAATAAGAATAGCCTGGGCCAAGTTTAGAGAGCTCTTACCTCTGCTGGCGACAAAGGGACTCTCACTCAGGGTAAAAGGCAGACTGTATGACGCATGTGTATGAACAGCCATGCTACATGGCAGTGAAACATGGGCTGTGACTGCTGAGGACATGCGTAAGCTCGCAAGGAATGAAGCCAGTATGCTCCGCTGGATGTGTAATGTAAATGTGCATACCCGTCAGAGTGTAAGTATCTTGAGAGAAAAGCTAAACATAAGAAGCGTCAGTAGTGGTGTGCAAGAGAGACGATTGCGCTGGTTTGGACATGTGGTGAGAATGAATGAGGATAGTTGCGTGAAAAAGTGCCACTCCCTAACAGTTGAGGGAACCCGTGGAAGAGGTAGGCCCAGGAAGACCTGGGCTGAGGTGGTGAGGCAAGACCTTCGAACATTGGGCCTCACCGAGGCGATGACTACTGACCGAGGCCTTTGGAAATGTGCTGTGTGTGAGAAGACCTGGCAAGCCAAGTGAGATCGTTGCCAGTGCCCCTGGACTGGCTCTTGTGCGGGTGGCACATAAGATGTACCATCCTGAGCATGACCGTTGCCAGTACCGCCTGACTGGCCTTGTAGGGTTTTCGAGCGAGATCGTTGCCAGTGCCCCTGGACTGGCTCTTGTGCGGGTGGCACATAAAAGACACCATTTCGAGCGTGGCCGTTTTCGTGCGGGTGACACATAAAAGCACCCACTACACTCTCTGAGTGGTTGGCATTAGGAAGGGCATCCAGCTGTAGAAACTCTGCCAAATTAGATTGGAGCCTGGTGTAGCCATCCGGTTGCACCAGTCCTCAGTCAAATCGTCCAACCCATGCTACCATGGAAAGCGGACGTTAAACGATGATGATGATGATGATATATATATATATATATATATATATATATATATGTATGTATGTATGTATGTATATATATATATATATATATGTATATATATATATATATATATATATATATATATATATATATATATATATATATATATATATATATATATATACATGTATGTGTATATATACATATATATATATATATATATATATATATATATATATATATATATATATATATATATGTATGTATATATTTATATATGTATATATATGTATGTATGTATTTATGTGTGTGTGTGTCTGTGTTCCCCCACCCCCGCCATCACTTGACAACCGATGCTGGTGTGTTTATGCCCCCATAACTTAGCGGTGTGGCAAAAGAGAACAATAGAATAAGTACTAGGCTTACAAAGATTAAGTCCTGGGGTTGAGTTCTTCAACTAAAACCGTTTAAAGCAGTACTCCAGCATGGCCTCAAGCAAATGACTGAAACAAGTAAAAGAATAAAAAGACAGATAGATAGATACATACATACATACATATATACATGAGTTGTAGAAGAGGGAGTAAGTGATAAAGAGGGAGTATACAGTTGTTATGTTGTTGTCTTGTCAGTTATCCAGAAATAAGTCTCATGTGTGCATGTGTGTGTGTGTGTATGTGTTTGTTTTTAAGAGCAGAGCAGGAGGGGAGTAACACTAACTACTGTTAACAAGAACAGACTTAGATAATATTAACAATAATAATAATAGTAATGATTTGTATCTTTGGCATAAGGCCACAAATTTATTGAGAAGAGATGTAGTCAACTCTGCCTATTACTGGTAACAGTAGCAATAGTAACAATGACAAAAACAGTAACAATAATTCTTACTACTATAGACACAGAGCCTGAAATTTGGGGGAAAGGGTCTATTGGTTACATTGATCCCCAGTCCTCAACTAGTACTTATTTTATCAACCTCAAAAGCATGAAAAGCAAAACCAGCCTTGGAAGAATTTGAACTCAAAACATGTAGTCAAAAGAAATGCTATTAAACATTTTGTCTGGTGTAATAATGATTCCACCAGTTTTTCATTCTAAATAAATAAATTAATAATAATAATAATAATAATAATAATAATAATAATAATAATAATAATAATAATAATAATAATAATGATGATGATGATGATGATGATGGTGGTGATGGTGATGATGATGATGATGATGATGATGATGATGATGATGATGATTGCCCTGATGCAATACCAATGCCCTGATACAGTATCAGACTGGCTTTCATGGCTTTTGATCTTAAGTGATTGGAAGTGTTATCATGTACATTGTTTTGTCTTGGTATAAAAGATGAGCTACAGCAAATATTCTGCTCAGTACCACAGATCTGCTTGTCAGTTGTTTGACCTTAACCGGTTGAGCATATCCCCTGGTGGATGATGATATGTGCATCTCTGATCATGAGCAGAAGTAGTTGGAGGAGCATCATAACCATATGTGTTGAGAGGAATTCTTTGGGGTTTGGATAATTCACCTTCAGAAACATGGGTGTTTTGTTCAACATCCTTAAACAACCCTTATTCAGGGACTTTCTGAGTGGGATGGGCTATTTGACCTGAAGAAAATTCTAATTGGGTCCCACCTGCAAGATCATGCGCTGTTAATCTTGATATGAGATCACCATGTCGCACACATATGGTTGTGATGTATGTGCCTGGTGTACCCTTATCAGATGGGTAGTCATGATGGGTATAATGGGCTTTGTATATTTTTACTCCGGTGTCACTTTGATGGCATGCACTGCTCTCTCACTCAATAATAATAATGATGATAGTAATAATAATAATAATTTCTTTCTAATTTTGACACAAGGCCAGCAGTTTTTGGAGAGGGGTTAGTCAATTACACTGACCTTAGTATTCATTTGGTACTTATTTTATTGATCCCTAAAGAATGAAAGGCAAAATTGACTTTGGCAGATTTGATCTCAGAACATAAAACCAGAAGAAATTCTGCTGCTGCTCCTGATAGTAATAATAATAATAATAATAATAATAATAATAATAATAATAATAATAATAACAACAACAACAACACCTACAAAAATCAACATTGCTTGGAACTGCAAGAATTCTTCACAGAGTTCTTGGAGCATGACCAGTAAACAAGTGTCACCTTAGTCTGCTGGCTGTGAACAGTAAAATAAGCTGTAAGTTTCCGTGTAATAATGCTGATGATGATGATGGTGAGGATGGGGAGGAGGAGGAGGCTTTTCTATTATAGGCATAAGGCCCGAAATTTTGGGATATGGAGCAGGTTGATTACATTGATTACAAAACGTAACTAGTTCTTATTTTATTGACCTGGAAAGGATGAAAGGCAAAGTCAACCTTGGTGAAATTTGAACTCAGAACATAAATATGGATGAAATGCCACTAAGCATTGCATCCAGCATGCTAATGATTCTGCTAGCTAGCATAATAATAATGATAATTCATTTTTTATTGGTCACAAGGGCTAATACATAATAATAATAATAATAATAATAATAATAATAATAATAATAATAATAATAGTTTCAAATTTTGGCACAAGGCCAGCAATGTCAGGGAAGGGGTAAGTCAATTACATCGACTCCAGTGTTCAACTGGTATTTATTTTATCAACCCTGAAAGGATGAAAGGCAAAGTTGACCTCGGCAGGATTTGAACTCAGAACATAAAGACAGATGAAGTGCCTCTAAGCATTTCATCCAGCATGTGTGTGTGTATATATATACGATGAGCTTTTTTCAGTTTCCATCTACCAAATCCACTCACAAGACTTTGGCCTGGGGCTATAGCAGAAGACACTTGCCCAAGGTGCACTCAGTGGTATTGAACCCAAAACCATGTCATTAGGAAGCAGATTTCTTACCACATTACTAATTGTTTTTTTTTAATAAAAATATGGATATATTGAATAATGTGATCTTGAGTTACTTGAAGAAAGGAAAAAGAAAGGATGGTCATAGCTGGAAAATCTTTGATTATAGGTCTTCTTAGTCAGGTTTGACTCGGGGCTAAACAACAACAACTTGTCAGATACAACATATACTCTCTACACGAGTGATACTCAATCAGAACTACAAGGGGGTGCTGAAAAGTTCCTGTCTTTAAGGGTATCACAAAAGGCCTGGTTGGAGATCTAACATTCCTAGTTCTTTTACAGAGGGACTGCTGCAATAAGTGTGTGAGTCTGAGAGGAGAATATATCAAATAAAATCATAATTTACCCAAAGCCAGGAACTTTTCAGCACCAGCTTGTATATTTACCCTCTGGGGTAAAAATTTATGGAGATATTTTTACCAAAGGATAAATGTTGCAATTTTGAAAAAAGAAGAATTCAAAAGAGTTGCAGTTGATTTCTGCATTAAACTCAAACATGCATTCCCACTTTTACTCCATAGGTTTTCAAAGTACTTGTTTGCTTTGTCGAATTCTATTTACGTGAATCAGGCTGCTCTGCTTTAGAAGCAATGGAGACAAAAGCAAGGAACTGCCTGTAAGACGATGACGACATTTGGGTGGTATTGTCATCAACAGCTCTTGAAATAAATAGACTGGTTGACTTGACTCGGTGAATCAGCAGAGTTCTCACTGATAATACTTCTGGTATTTTTGTTTGATCTTGTGAAAAGAAAGAAAAAAAAATTAGATAAACTTACATGTTTTTTTTTGAACTTTTGTTAATTTTCATTGTCATATTATGTTTCTTAGATAAATAAATTTTCCTTTTTTTGTTTGATATATTTTTAATGTTTCTTTTTTCCCTTATCAAAGTTTGTGCAAAATCTTAATATTAAACTTGTTCTGTTCTTCCTTTTTTTATGAGACTATCTTTCTTTCTTTCTTTATTTATTTTTTAAACATGGAAGTGAGAGCGTAAATGCAGGAATATATGAAACAGAGGGCTTAAATGATAGAGAAAAGGTTGAGAATTACTACTCCACACAGTCACCACTCTACATAAAGTGTGACACATACTCTTACATAATCGATACCTGACACCATCTTGCCAACAACTATCTTACATTCTACACAACTGCTATTCAGTAATATAACACAACACACTCACACAGTACACATTCTGCATATCACTGTACCATACGAAAACACAACAGCCCACATGAAACACAAACAGCACACAACAAAATAATACACCCTATGTGGTACACATACTACACATCACCAGTGATGTAGTGTAGGGTATGCAGGATGCATAGATTACACAGGGTGGCCACTTTATATACCTGGGCT